>NC_041350.1:30867826-31107826 GCF_004354835.1 Perca flavescens
TCCCCCCCTCCACAAACTCGCTGGGAAGGAAGAACCAAGAGCTCAATGCTCGCTCCCACAATTTCCAAGTTCCCTTGGCCTTTGGAATTAAAATAGCCTCATCATCATGTTTCTCATCATCACATGCCCTTCACCATACCTAGAGATTGGCATGGTTTTAGTTCAGTTAGCCTAATAGCTGGTTTGATTTGCATTGAGAGATAATCTTATGGAAAGTACCCCATGCCAATCTCTAGGTATGGTGAAGGGTATGTGATGATGTGGGGGGGCTATTTTAATTCCAAAGGCCAAGGGAACTTTATCAGGATGCATAGTATCCTGGATCCATGAAATAACTGGCCTTTAAAAATAAACATCTGCCTGCCTCTATGGGAATTTAACATAGGGGTGGACTGATTTATGCCTCATATACTTATACATTATTCATTCACAAAGAAAATTGGTGTCCTTAAAGGTTGGATTTTTCCTCATTTTTGTAATTAAGGCATTAAGATCAATTTCAAAAAGATGATTTTGTTATGCCTCTTTTTAGTCAACTTTAGCATGGCATAATTAGCATGAACTTATGAGCACAACTGTATGTAGATGCTGCTATTGAACGGAGGCATATCAGAAATTTCAGTTTACAATAAAGTACTGATTGGAATGGTTTTGTTATTATTATAACTTTAGCTTTTATGATAGATGTTCTGTGTTCGACTGTAAAATGTTCCATGCTTATTAAAAGACAAACACTGGCAGCTCATATCCATGTTCTCATCCTTGCATAAGAATATAGAGCAGTTTTGACGGTGTCTCATGTTGTCATGCTCCATGACATGTTTTCTCTGTTACAATGAATATTGAACTCTAGCTAAACTTTTAAAAAAGAAAATTGCATGGCTGGGTTGGTTCAGTGGGTAGAGCAGGCACACATATACTGAGTGATGTTTATGCCTCGACGCAGAGGTCAAGGGTTCGAATCCGACCTGTGGCGATTTCCTTCATGTCTTCCCCCTCTCTCTCTCTCCCCCCTTTCTCACCTAGTTGTCCTATCAAATATAAAGGCAGAAACCCACCCCCCAAAAAAAGAAAATTGAAACGTAATGGCAATATCTGACTGAAAAAGGTTTTTCCCCCAAAATTGTTCAGCCCCTACTTTGGACTTTTAGCAACATTTTCATTTCAAACCGAGAGATTACATCATATGCAACTAGGATGGAAAATAATCTACAATCTGTGGTGGATAGTACCTCCCCGGTTAACCAGCCAACAAGATCAAAGAAATTCCTCTTTGCCCAGCATGTGATATGATCACTCGGTGCTCCAAATACCTAAAAACAGTGCTGGCCAGAATATTAAAGGTGGCTGCAAAGTCGGCATGTCCTGAGCAAGATATTCAGTCCTGCTCAGTCTTTTTAAGTTGCCCTGGATAAGAGAATCCAAAATTCGGTGAATAATAAGAATAAAAGCTCTGATAGGCTTACTGTCCTCTACCTGCTCAGCACCAAACAGCAGACAGACAGAGTTAGAGACTAGCTGCTGAAAAAAGTGAACCATCTAGCCAAATTTCCTCAAATACACCAAGTTTCAAAGACTTTGCAGGCCAGTGGTGTATCAGTGGGGGGTCTTTTTGCAGTTTAAAAAAAATAAAAATAAAAACTTGGCTGACTCATGTTAAAATCTTTAGGAAAACATTGTGACGATCAGACCATGTGAAGAGAAAGTGTAGTTTCCTGTCCTGTGAAAACAAACCTCGGCAGAGTGCATCTAAAGTGGAATGTAACGTATATACAAATGTAAAATGTACATGTTACAGTTGTAAAACAAACTATACAACAAGATTTCACTTCAGTCCAAGTATGCAAATCTGTAAGGCGGTACAAAGTATATACAGAGGTCAGGGGACGCTGGAATAGTATCTGAATAGTAATATCCGGAATAATATTTCCATAGTCCCTTTCATTGCGGCGCAGTGAATATGTGCATGCTTGTTTTGTGTGTTGTCTACAGCGCGTGCAGGTCCCTGTGAGTGAGTACAGTAGTGTACAGTACGCTGTACTTCATTACAGTAATTACTGGCTGCGGGATTCAGGGTCGGCTTGTGTTACGGAGCCCGGGGCCCCGGGATCCTGCAGCTCTGTCGCTATAGGAGCATGTGAACGGCCTTAAAGGAAGCTATTAATAGACAGATAATCACACAGGACACAGTAATCCCTCTACAGAGACACAGAGAGAGCACAGCCAATGGGCTTGGAGCAGGGCGAGAGAGTATGAGTGCGAATGTGGGAGAGGAACAGAGTGTGTGGGTGAAAGTGTGTGACTGTATTTAAGCATGTGAGAGAATGAGTGTGTGTGTCTGTAGTCCTAGAATAACCCAGAAACTACCCTTCATACACATCAGCAAGGAGGAAGAACCAACACACACCAATCTCTGCTTAATATTTTCTTTATCTTTGTTTGTACTGGTACTGGGGGGATACTGATGAGTGACAGTATACCAACCACCATGTATCCCAGTTTTCAGTCAGTGGAGAAAGGGATTTGCCTAGCCAGGAATCGAACCTTGGACGTTGCAGTTATGTGGCATGCACCCTAACCATAAGGCTACTGTGGTGCCCATTTTCATTTTATTTTTTCTTCAATCAGTGGTTTTATCTATAAAATGGCGGCAACAAATGTGAAAAAGATCAAACTCCAAATATATTCAGTTTACTATCATAAAAGACAAAAATAACAAGCATACATTCATATTTGAGTAGCTGGAATAAGTGAAGTTTGGGCAATTTGCCATCATAAAATGACTATTACCACAACTGTTGGCGATTTGTTTTCTGCCAAACCACATCTTTTCCTCGTGCCATGGTAGTTGGGAACATCTGACTTAAGTGATCAATGGATCATTGACTTTTTTGATGAATAATGTTCTTGGTATTCTATCAATCAACCACGGTTTCACGCTTCCTCCACAATAGTTTACTACACTGCAGCTAATGTTTTCTCTTCAGAAGCGATTAAAAAGGCATACCAAGTATAACAGGACACATTAAGATGTTAAACATTTAAAGAAAAACATCTTGCGTAGATTTCTGAGCCGGTTCGGCACGTTGCCTCAGTCTCCGCTCTGCAGCCCAAAGCACCTCAAAGACACCTGAGCTGGTGTTACTGCTAGTTGTTCATGCTTATACCAAGACCCAGGCAGAATTGGGATTAAATGTACCAGCCACAGCTGACAGTCTGCAGCTGCTTTCAAATCGTAAAAACTGTATGTCACCGCAAAGGACAGAAAAGTGATTCCAAGTGAATGGACAAAACCATGGGGGAAAAAACAATTAGTTAGCCAGATCAAAGCTAAACGACAAATGTACCTGTATGAATTATTTGAATAATCCCATTAAAACACCCGGAGCTGTTTATGTTTTCAAGCTACATAAACCTGAAACTCATGATAATGTTTGCAAGATCACACATGTTTAATTCATAAAACATAAGACCTTTTAAAGCCACTCAATGCAATGAATGCACTGACCGGACCAATTTGTCATAAACTGAAGCTTTCACGTCTAAAAGTACCCATATCATTGAGGGCATTTACTTTTACCATCCATCTTTATCCCCAAATCCATTTAGCTGGTACAAATGTGATCTTTTTTTAATCCAGCAGCCACTGTGGGCAGCGGATGGAATCAGGGTTGAAATGAGTGTCTGGCAGTTGCTGATCTACTCCGTCAGCCTCTCTGTGCATAAACCAGCCATCATGTTGGGGATTATTTATGGCTACATCACAGCAGCAACAGCTATTAGAAGTGAGTGTGGCCAGTTCAACATCCACGAAGAGACAACGGTTGCTTCAAACCAACACAATTGAGCATTTTTTAGCTTTATTCTAAAGATATCGCGTTTACGTTGTTGAAGGCGACTTTTCTGATATATTGTATATTTTAAAGTCATCAGGACCAAAAGTTTCAAGTTAACGTTACAGTCGACGAAACAAAACAATGGGTTGTAGGAAGAAAGTTTTTTATATTGGCAAAGTTGCACTGGGCAACAGGCTACATCTTCATCATTCAAGTGCGGATGGGACCTGCTAGTTTACGGCTAGTCTATGTTCCACTTCCAGGATTGTTCCGGTGCCACTGCATGTCCCTCATTTTCGGCAGGATGTCCGTCCCCTTCCTCTTTCTTTATGTTGTCGTTCTAACCTCCGGTGGATTTGTGAGGACTATGGTTAACTGCTCCTCAGATCTCTGCAGGGTAAATCCAGACAGCTAGCTAGACTATCTGTCCAGTCTGAGTTTTCTGTTGCACGACTAAAACTACTTTCGAACGTACACATGTTCCACCAAAACTAGTTCCTTCCCGAGGTTATTTTGCAGAGGCACCGCCATTGTGTCCGGGGCTTAGCGCCGCCCCCAGACGACTAGGTTTGGTTTAAAGAAATGCCAATAAACCAGAGCACGTTATTCTCCCATCCCGGAATGCTGTGTGGACTAGCCAGACCCTCCTCCGCAGCGCTGTGGAGGAAGGTCTGGCAATGCAAGATTAGTTTACGGCTGACAAAACGTGTCGGTTTCTATAGAAAAACTTGTAGTGGTGCAGATTTTGTGGTGCCTTGTGTTCTGGTTGAGAATGACTGTTGACAACAGGTCAAAAACCTATAAATGCATCCTATTTGGTATGGAGCTAACTGGTCCCATATCAACACGACTATTCTGAGATGCTTTATGAGTGCAGCCCCGGCCTGTGGAAACACTGATGCTCTGCTCTGGCTTCTGCCTCACCCCGGTTTACTCCTTCCTGCCTGCCGGTTCTGTTTCTCATCTGTGGTAGAGACTCTCATCTGGGCTCCCTTTGGCAGAGGAAGAGAGAAGTCGCTGCTGTTTAATTAATGGTGGAAATAAGCTTAACGACTAACAGCATGGGAGAGAGAGAGCAGTGGGATAGCTCACCACAGGAACTCCTTTAAGTAAGGCTAATTACATAATAGCATCCATCTATTGAACACAGGGTCAGGATTTAGCAGCTTGCATATGTACACCTCTTTTTAAGAAAGACTTTAATGTTGTTTAATAGGCTTAACATGATTTACCGATCTTTAGTGAGAAGTCTCAAATCAGCCACTGATTATTTTAGTAGCCAAACATGATTTGGCAGTGTTTCATAGCTCACATGGTCAGTCCACAGCGAGGAACTTCAAAATGAAGTGCAGACCTGCTCCAAAACGGCACAAATGCAACTACTGCAAAAAACACACACAAACAGAATGTGTTTTTAAAATGTCACTCCGTACAGATTAGAAAGTAATTACAGGGATCCACACTAACTTTTTGCCTTGGTTGCACTGGTGCGCCTAACTTTTTTTATTTAGGTGCACCGGCACAAAATGTAGGTGCACCCAAATTTTTCCTCGCAACGCTGAATGACGATACACAATATATAGCTCTGTATTTTTTTACAAAGTGGGCTAAATGTTAAGTTTTAAGTCAAAGCCACTTTTTACAAGCTCTTTTATTAAAACAGATTGTGATTAAAATAAAATGCAAAGACAGGGTTTCCTTTACCAGTTTGAAAATATACAGCTGCAACACATGTAAATGAAAGTTATCTAAAATAAATAGCCTAGGAGATATATATCCATATCCTTTCATGTCTTCAGCTTTCCTATCAAAATAAAGGCCGAAATCTTTAGAGAAAAAAAAAAAAGAACGACCGAAAGACCGAGGGAGTGTGATGGACTGACGGCTGACTCATTAGCAGCGTTACACCCGTCTTGTGTGAAATGTCTGTATCGTCACTGCGCTGCATTTTTATGGAATATGATCCAGCAGGCTCCGTCTTACACGCTATTACTCAACCAACTGAAGCTAGTTGCATTTAATAACTTCTAATGTGTTTACAGGTTTACTCTCATACTTAACAATATACAGCTGTGTTAATAACAATTAAAACTGTAGACAAATGTCTGGAGTTTGGACCAGCAGCGCTGTGTCTCTCCATGTTGCAGGTGAGCCGGCCGGTGTGTGAGTGAATGGGGGGGGCGAGGCTGTACGGAGGAGAGATCCAAACACAGGCACGGCTTTCCAGAAGGAATGGGTCATGTAACGCAACATTAAACCATATCGATATAAACGACATTGCTTCGTTAATGGAGAGGCAGCGGTTGTGAGGACGTTAGGTGCACCGGTGCGACCTGGGAAAAATCTTAGTCGCACCCTTTCAAATTTTGGTCGCACTCTCGAGCCCTGAATAATAAGGGTAAAAAGAACGGTCAACGGTTGTGGATCTACTCATGGTAATGCTGAGTAAATGCATAGTAGGGCATTGCTTCTTAAGGATCCAACAACTGAATCAAAGTCTTCCCTCTTACTGCTGCAAGAAAAGCACTAATGGGAACATATACAGACAAGATCACAGTGTAGCTTTTGGGGATCTTTACAAGGCAGCGCCTAAGTCAAGAGACTGCAAAGTTATCGGACAAATGAGTTTACATTGACAGTGACTCAGCTGGACACTGTGGCCAGACCCCCCCCCAATTCTGCACCACTGTATGTAGCTCATATACTGTGTTGCATTTAGCCAAATGCTGGTAGAATCTGGGCCAATGGTAGGTTTTTACTGCCAGCTGCAGTTTGGGCAGAAATGCATCTGGGAGAAGTTACAGTAGGATTATTTAAATCCTACAATTTACAGTTACATTACAATCATTTGGCAGACGCTTTTGTCCGAAGTGACTTACACAAAGCGCATTCAAACCACATAGGAGAAAGAGCTAGATATCATCCAACATTGGGAGTGTATCCCTTTCAAACAGATAACTAAAAGCATTTTAAAGGTGCAATATGTAATATTGTATGTAATACTGGCAGCTAGCGGTTAAAATAGTTAATGCACTACCAATTCAAAATACTGGAGAGTCGTTTCCCCCGCCCCCTCCTGCCCAGACTCCAAGTTCACGTTGGTTGCCAGGCTGAGACCGCAGCATTCACAACAATGTTGCTAGACGCTTTTCTCACATAGCCAGACATTACTCCACAGCACAGCGGAGTAGCTAACGGTAGATGCTAGTCTCACATAGCCAGACATTACTGCACAGCACAGCAGAGTAGCTAACGGTAGATGCTAGTCTCACATAGCCAGACATTACTCCACAGCACAGCAGAGTAGCTAACGGTAGATGCTAGTCTCACATAGCCAGACATTACTCCACAGCACAGCAGAGTAGCTAACGGTAGATGCTAGTCTCACATAGCCAGACATTACTCCACAGCACAGCAGAGTAGCTAACGGTAGATGCTAGTCTCACATAGTCAGACGTTACTCCACAGCACAGCGGAGTAGCTAATGTTAGATGCTAGTCTCACATAGTCAGACATTACTCCACAGCACAGCAGAGTAGCTAACGGTAGATGCTGGCTATATTGACAGTCATAAAAGCCCGTGCTCACGCGGAGCTCTGTAACCAACTGACAGACACACTTTTTCGGCTTAAAATTACAGTATGAACCACTAAAAACACAACAACCTCACTGTCCTCTCCACACGCCAGTCAGGCACACTTCCTCGGCTTAGAATACGAAACACTAAAAATACCACTACCTTGCCGACGGAACACACTTCATTGGCTTAGAATTACGGCAACAATCGCTAAACACACTGCAAACTCATAGTCCCCTCTTCCCGATTTACAGCCCCCCTCTCATGGCTTAAAATAACTCACCGTTGTCGGCTCCAGCCGCTGAAGAGGCTACACGCTGTAAACAGCCATGGGCTGCCTGCCTGGTCCTCCCCGGTAACGTTAACAGTTAGCAGGGTTAGCATGGCGGCGATAACAACACACAGACCAAAACATAAACATAAATTCCGTCAAGGAATGTAAATTTCAAAAAGAAAAAATACTGAAATTAGCATTGTTGTCAGAAAAGATAGTATTTCAGTTTAACATGTTTCCTTAATATCTGATGAGGCATTGGTGTCATTTTTGGATTTATTACAGTACAAATATTACATATTGGACTTTTAAGTACTACAGTAAAAGTGCTTAAAACTGCAATTTGGTTTATTTTTGTTAAACAACAGTTTCCAACTTGAAGGTCAAGACCCTCATGCGGTTTGTTGCAAGATACACTCTTGTGGACTAACAAGACTTATTTTTCAGATTTCACTCAAGTTTCCACAAGTACACACTGCTTTTTGTGAGAGTCTACAAGATAAAACGATCAGAAACCACTGTGTTGAAACATATAGGGTACATTCAGAATTCCGTTGATGAAATGATATCTTTGACAGAGGGGCCATTCAAACTGTACTGGACACCGGCTTTGACTTCTGCTATCCCCCATCAATCAGCCGATTAACGTCCTCAACACACGGTGCATGTTGTTGTTGCTGTTGACCTATTTGTGTTAAGTTTTGGCTGTATCATAGGTACTATGGCCAGCAAGTGAAAAAAGTCACTTTCTTATAGGGTTGCACGATTTGGAGAAAACGTCCTATTGCAATTTACAACACTGCGATTGCAATGTAATCATATCATGAGTCTACTTGCTTGGTAATCAATGCACAAAATACTAACATTTGAGAAAATGGGCATTTCTCAACTTGAACATACAAAGTTAAACTAGCATAAAAAGAAATCTATAAAGAAAAATGTCCCATACTTTTTTTTATAACTTAATATTTTACCAAATTAAATGACATCAATGTGTGAGTGGTGAAGCGAGGGGAGCGAGCGCAGGTGAGCGGCATTGGAGTTAGCGTAGCGGCTGTGTGAGGGAAAAGAGATGTTAAAGTGAGTTAACTGTGAACAAAAGTAACCCCCAGCTTCTTAAGACCTGGTGGCGCCACCAGTTGTTAATACTGTGGGTAGAGATGTTCCGATACCAGTATCGGTATGGGCTCCGATACTGCCTTAAACGCTGGTATCGGTATTGGGAAGTACTGGAGTTTATGCACTGATCCGATACCACGTAATAAAGCCCTAAAGAAAATCTACGTTAAAGTAGTTTATTTAGGGTCTTTTTCCGTTATAACTGTCAAACTGGAAAATAAAAGAAAGTTCTTTGTTTGTTCATGTTTCACAAAGAGTTTACCCTGAGCCAGACCGACAGCAAAGATAGAAATAATATCACATCCATACAGAGATAGTAGTATTTAGCTGTTAAAACATAATAAAATATATGACACACTGGTATCGGATCGGTACTCGGTATCGGCCGATACGCAAGTTCAGGTATTGGAATCGGTAAGCAAAAAATGGTATTGGGCCATCTCTAACTGTGGGTAAGGTGAAGGGTGTCGCAACGTGGAGACTGCAGTGCACACACAGCGTCACGCGCACAGCACACCTTTTGGTTTACTCCATTTTTGCATTTATGTAATCACACGGAGCGCCACCGTGATTGCAATTAGATTAATCGTGCAGCCCTACTTTTTTGTTAATTAATGGAAAATTCACCGGTGTGCTTCACTATTCTTAGGTTATACCGTTCTACACACAGCGCCGCAGAGATTCAAGTCTAAGAAGGTGTAGGATGACAAGGCGATGCACTTTAAGAACAGTCCACACACACTCAGTGTAAAGGGGAAAGCCCCTTGTCTATAAAAGCAGCGAGCTGTGTGTGTGTGTGTGTGTGTGTGTGTGTGTGTGTGTGTGTGTGTGTGTGTGTGTGTGTGTGTGTGTGTGTGCGGGCGAGCGTGTGTGTGTGCGAGTGGGCTTGAGTTACGGCAGGAGAGAGAGTCCAACAGATGGACTCAGCAGGTCACTCAACCCCTCTGCCTGAAGGTCCATTTGTAGGATATACACACACACTCAGCGTTCAGCCATCCTAAAAGGTATAAACAGCCGACTGGAGATCAGTAAAACCATCAGGAAGACATGCAGGGCTATCGATGGAGGAATGTGGTGTGACCTTTGCTCTACTCGCTGCAGGTGGCTTCTAATTAACCTCATTTAGCCAGAGAAAGTTACTGGATTTTTTCATCCGCTCCCTGCTTCGGCTGCCCACAACAACAACCAACCAGTCTTCTACTGGTCCCTGGAATAGTCAGAGATTAAGGACACCCTCACAAATATGGAAATGTTTTCAACGTTTTGCCACTTTCTCCCCTTTAAAAGCCGTTGGTAGATTCCACTTTGTATACTGTTTGTCTGAGTCACTCTAAATAGGAGCAGCTGATCAATATATACAAGTCAGTCATGGATTCAATTATAATAAGATATTCTTTCAGGGATACTCCCAACAACTAAAACTAGCTCTTTATAAATGAGAATCTGGCCCTTTTTTCTTTTGGGGTGAACATTTTTTAACTTTCAGCCAGCAAAAAACTTTAGCAAACTAAAAAGTCATGCATCTGCATCAAAACGGAAACTGTGCGTCAGGTTTCCTATCGAGGAGAACAGTTTCCCAGCAGTTACTGCTCGCTGTAAGCCACTGGGGTTAAACATTACATAAAGGATTACAGTGAGAAGAGATGATAATGGCTGACTGTCATAACATCTGTTCTGTTTAGGCTTCAAAAAAAAACAACAGGAAGACAGACGTGACCCAGCAACATGGCCGTCATCAGTTGTCCATACAGATCTCCACCAGAAGCTGGCCCACGACCAGCTGGTCCACTATCATGACACTGTCATTCACATGCATGTACACACATATGGTTGTTGCAGTTGAGCAATGTTCAGTGCCAGACACACAACATAATATGACAGTCAATGGGACTCCTGCTGCAAGTGGAGACATGTTATCTGCGGTTATATTGACCAATGAAAAAACATTCAGGCGTTTTAGTGGAAATACTTAAGGAGTTGATAGATAGATTTTTATTTAGCTCACATTTAATAAATCAATCTACCTGGTGTCTGGTGCAAAGAGAGAACAAACAAAGATGGACCCTTATAGATGTGGAGGGAGTTTGATTGTGGATTGACAAATATATTTAACAAGCCATTACAATGTCACTTTGAGGATGTAAACATGCAGACTGGAACAGATGAATGAAGAGGAGAGAGAGGAAAGAGGACTGCACTAGTCAGAGCCAAACAGCTGTAAGCATGGCAACCGAGTCAAGCACACGTTGACCTGGGTTCACAGTCTACCAAACCTAGTGCAAGTCGCGCAATACAGTACTGAACTCGTTGGCTGCAGTTACAGTGAGGAAAATAAGTGTTGGAACACCCTGCTATTTTGCAAGTTCTCCCATTTGGAAATCATGGAGGGGTCTGAAATTGTCATCGTAGGTGCATGTCCACTGGAGAGACATAATCTAAAAAAAAAATATCCAGAAATCACAATATATGATTTTTTAACTATTTGTATGATACAGCTGCAAATAAGTATTTGAACACCTGTCTATGAGCTAGAATTCTGACCCTCAAAGACCTGTTAGTCTGCCTTTAAAATGTCCACCTCCACTCCATTTATTATCCTAAATTAGATGCACCTGTTTGAGGTCGTTAGCTGCATAAAGACACCTGTCCACCCCATACAATCGGTAAGAATCCAACTACTAACATGGCCAAGACCAAAGAGCTGTCCAAAGACACTAGAGACAAAATTGTACACCTCCACAAGGCTGGAAAGGGCTACGGGGAAATTGCCAAGCAGCTTGGTGAAAAAAGGTCCACTGTTGGAGCAATTATTAGAAAATGGAAGAAGCTAAACATGACTGTCAATCTCCCTCGGACTGGGGCTCCATGCAAGATCTCACCTCGTGGGGTCTCATAATCCTAAGAAAGGTGAAAAATCAGCCCAGAACTACACGGGAGGAGCTGGTCAATGACCTGAAAAGAGCTTGGACCACCGTTTCCAAGGTTACTGTTGGTAATACACTAAGACGTCATGGTTTGAAATCATGCATGGCACGGAAGGTTTCCCTGCTTAAACCAGCACATGTCAAGGCCCGTCTTAAGTTTGCCAATGACCATTTGGATTATCCAGGAGTCATGGGAGAAAGTCATGTGGTCAGATGAGACCAAAATAGAACTTTTTGGTCATAATTCCACTAACCGTGTTTAGAGGAAGAAGAATGATGAGTACCATCCCAAGAACACCATCCCTACTGTGAAGCATGGGGGTGGTAGCATCATGCTTTGGGGGTGTTTTTCTGCACATGGGACAGGGCGACTGCACTGTATTAAGGAGAGGATGACCGAAGATGGGTCGAGGCTGGGTCTTCCAACATGACAATGACCCGAAGCACACAGCCAGGATAACCAAGGAGTGGCTCTGTAAGAAGCATATCAAGGTTCTGGCGTGGCCTAGCCAGTCTCCAGACCTAAACCCAATAGAGAATCTTTGGAGGGAGCTCAAACTCTGCGTTTCTCCGCGACAGCCCAGAAACCTGACTGATCTAGAGAAGATCTGTGTGGAGGAGTGGGCCAAAATCCCTCCTGCAGTGTGTGCAAACCTGGTGAAAAACTACAGGAAACATTTGACCTCTGTACTTGCAAAGAAAGGCTACTGTACCAAATATTAACATTGATTTTCTCAGGTGTTCAAATACTTATTTGCAGCTGTATCATACAAATAAATAGTTAAAAAAAAATCATACATTGTGATTTCTGGATTTTTCTTTTTTAGATTATGTCTCTCACAGTGGACATGCACCTACGATGACAATTTCAGACCCCTCCATGATTTCTAAGTGGGAGAACTTGCAAAATAGTGGGGTGTTCAAATACAAACACATGAACGTACAATGAGGAAAATAATCCTCATTGTACGTTCATGTTTTGTTATCCTTATAAGCGTCCCATGAAATTAACCCATAAAGTAGCAAAAATGCCCAACGTAATGTATTGCAAATGTATTGCAAGAACTTGTGTCAGCTCAAAAACACAAAGGCATTCAGTTTACAATAATATAAAAGCAGCGCATGCTTGACATGTTTGGATTGATAAAGGACTTAAAATAAGTGTATAGTTTTGATGCCTATGTGGCCATAAATCACAATGTCAGGATAGCGCAAAATGCTAAAACATACAGCAGTTAAACAGAAGAGAAGAACATTAAAGTCACCAAACTGACTCAGCAATGGCAGTTACAAATATTTAGTAATAATAAGTCGGGCCGTAGCTAGGGCTGAACGATTAATTGCATTTGCGATAATATCGCGAAATGTTAAAACGCGATTTCCTAATCGCAAAGGCTGCAATTTGGTCTCGATTTGATGACTCGCGAGAGCAAATCAGTCTGCACTACGCAGAGAATGCATCAACTTAGCACGCTAACGCTACACTGTACCTTGAGCTGATCTCTGTCATTCAAACAATTCTGACTTGAAGTTTAAATCTTTTACAGCCATTTTAATAAAATGAAGGGTTTTGCTCAGGCTCGAGTCCATACATGCAGTTAATGGATACAGGCACGCAGAACTGAAGGCTCGGTTGGCAACGAGCTAGCTCTGATTAGCGGTTAGCAGTTAGCTCCGTTATAAAGATATGGGTGGAGGAGCTGCCACTGAGAGGGGTAACAACCAGACTGATAAATGACGTTCGGGGAGCTTTCACAGCAGCGTGGCCGCGGGGTTTCAACGGTGTTATTAGTACAGTTAATCCCACGGCAAGACCAGCAGTAACGATAGCCTCTCTGAGCTAGTGCTGTGTTGACGGTGTCATGCACACGGCACGCAACTTCACGAGGGGGAGGGGCTGGAGGCAGCTCCTCTCTGTGCACTGTAAAGAAAATGTGTGTATGTATGTATATTTGTGTGTGTGTGTGTGTGTGTGTGTGTATGTATGTATATGTGTGTGTGTGGGTGTATGTATGTATGTATATATGTGTGTGTATGTATGTATATGTGTGTGTGTGTGTATGTATGTATGTATATGTGTGTGTGTATGTATGTATGTATGTATGTATCTATGTATGTATAGGTGTATGTATGTATGTGTGTATATATATATATATATATGTGTGTGTGTATATGTATATATGTATGTGTATGTATGTATATATGTATGTGTATATATATGTATGTGTATATATATATGTGTGTGTGTATATATATATGTATGTATGTGTTTTTATTTATTTAACTGTCTAGTGTGTAATTGTGTGTTGTTCATAATATACAATGATTTATTGTTTGTCTTTGTTGAATAATACAGAAGAGAAAGAGCTTAAAAAAATAATCGAATCGCAATCGCAATGTTTGGGGGAAAAAATCGCAATTAGATTATTTTCAAAAATCGTTCAGCCCTAGCCGTAGCTGCAAAATCCCCGTTTACTGAGTTTAACTGATTATCAGAATTGTTGGCCAGCAATTTTCCGTTGATCAACAAATCAACTAATCAAAAGGACGACGTGCAGCCACCAATAACATCCAATGACATAATGTCAGGTATGTGCTAGGGGTGTAAATCCCACGTTTTATCACAATACGATATTATATTGATTCTTTGGACAACAATACAATATTAACTGATATCACAAAGACAATGCAACGTTGTTTTGATCCCATTCGGGGGCCTGCAACTGTAACGAGACGATACATACCCAATTAATGCGGTCATTTGTCATATTTATTCATATCTACAAAAAGCAACTAAAATATGATTTGAAAATGTCATTACTAAGCTCCTCCATCCATTTAAATAAAAAGAATATTCTTTTTTTATAGAAAGAACAAATATAAAGTGGAATTTCAAAATCAAGGTGCATCTTAAAGATGACGATTGGATCGTTGGGGATTGAATCAATATAGATAGATAGATAGATAGATAGACCCAGATCAATGTATCATTACACCCCTAGTAGGTGCTGTAGCACAGCTTGATGCCATTTCCTTGTTTGAAACTGCACCGCAATAGATTTCAGATCTGATATTAGACTTGTTATTGTATTGTATTGTATTGCCTATTATGACACTGTGAAAAAACTGAAGGGAATGTTCCTACAACTGACAGCTGTGCACTCACATAGAGGCAAGCCTAGAGTGATTCCAACAAAAAGGCCCAGTATTCCGAGCACAGTCCTACACATGCAAATACTGTACATAGCCTGCATGTGTGCAGGATTTGTGTAATGGAAAAACTCTGTTCAGGACCCAGATACAAACTACCCGTGTCCCTGTCTCCATGTTCTCAGGTCTCATACAAGAGTCCCTGCAAGGCGCCATGCTGCTGTCAATCATTAACACATATGCAGTCATCCTGGGTAAACTTTGCTCCCAGCTACTGTAGCCAACAACACAGCAGATGGCAGAACTACGGAGGCCCTAGTCACTTTCACTCTTGTGTTTTGGTAACAAGGTGTAGCAGGTACTAAATGTCTGAATGATATCTCACTGAGACAAACCATAAGACTCCTGCACGCTCCTAATGAGAGTAATTGGGAAAAACAATTATTTTGCCCAAGACAATTTGCAAGTAAACTCTTATTTTATCTTGTGTTCTGAAGGTGAGTTCAAAAAGTTCATTGGGGAAAGTATTACATTTCACAGTTCAAGGTGTTTCCACTGTTTGTTTGTTTTTATTATTTTTTTTTTTTTTTTAAAGGCCTTTATTTCTGACAGGACAGCTTTAGACAATTCCCCCCTCCTCCCCCACATAAAAACTCTTTGGATCTACACGATTCACGTGGATGACATTTTCCCATGACTAGTTTCCAGGTATGTAAAATAAAGCCACACTAGAGCGCTGCTTACTGTGCTCCATGGCTGCAACACAACAAGCGCCTGGCCGCTACGGAAACCAAAACTTGCACGTTAAATTTGGAACCCATGATCAGATTTGAAACCAAATCCTCTAAACGATTCCAATAAAGAAACCATTCTACTGGAATCGTAATTTCTGAACCGATTCCAAGTAGGAATCGGTTCTCGATGCCCAACCCTATTCATCAGTAACGTGCAATGAAATAACTAAGCGCTTTGTCTTCAAACTGCATCAAATGTCTTAGTCTTGCTGTAACCATTCCTCCTGCTCATACTTGCCATTAAAAAAATCTCTTCCTAAACTTCACAGCTCTTTTTCTGTGCAAAAATGTATTTAAAAGTCTGAAGTTAACAAAGACTATTAGAAAGGCATCTCTAATTATAGCAGAGTATGAACAGGAGGAGTGATAACAGCAAGAAAAACTTGTTACAATGTTCATTCAGGGAAAATGTGAAGCAATCCTCAAAGTGTGTCCTGGTGCACTTTTAATAGCACTAACCCCTACTAAAGAACACCTTCAATAAATGCCCTCAAATACTAAAACTGGACAGCAGTACCTTATGTCTTTCTCTTCTTAGAATCAGTCTAGATTGCAGGAGTCTGGTATTAACACTCAGCAGGGTTAGGGGTTAGATTCCCTGTGCAGTTCAATGAGTAAACATGACTTAAAAACATCACCAAGCCTTCCAGTGTGCAGGTTTCTATTCCTACTTGAGCTGTAAATGCTAGTGACGCATGTTGCGCTGGTGGATAAAAAAGAAGACACGTCATTTTAATAGTTGGTAATTATGCAGCCGTTTGATCGGAAACACAATGCATATTTACAGGGTTTTATTAGCTTTATACTACATCAGCAAGTTGCAGTTAACAGTAGCTAAAGTGGTACTTTAAATGCTATTTGATGGCAATCCCCTGTGCTTTGGTTACTCTATTATAGAGTTGACAGGATTATTTGATTAGTCAATTACAAGAAAATTAATATGAAACAGCTTTGATAACGTATTAAATCATTTAGGCCATTTTTCAAGAAAAAAAAGAAAAGAAAAAAAAAGCCAAACATTTGCTGGTTGCAGCCTCTGAAAAGGTGAATATTTTCCTGTTTTTCTTCTATGGTAGTAACATCTTGGGGTTTGGGATTTTCAGTCAGTTTGAATTTGGGCATTTTTCTATATTTTCTGCCATTTGACAGACCAAAGAGTAACCGAGAAAATTATTGGCAGGTGTAATGGTTTAAAATGATGTAGAAAACCTGCAAATCCTCACACTGACGATATTGAAGCTTAGTGCCATTTTTATTTGATGGATTCCTTTAAACTGCTGAATCAATTATCTAAAAAAGTTGTCGATTTATTTTCTGTCCATTAACACATAAATGAATAGACTAATAGTCCCGTTTCAGCACTGATATTAACATTATTTTAACATGGATGGACACACATGTTAAAGATCCTGAGGCGCTTACTATTGTTTTGTCAGGTATTAAAGGTGCAATATGTAATATTGTATGTAATACTGGCAGCTAGCGGTTAAAATAGTTACTGCACTACCAATTCAAAATACTGGAGAGTCGTCTCCCCCGCCCCCTCCTGCCCAGACTCCAAGTTCACGTTGGTTGCCAGGCTGAGACCGCAGCATTCACAACAATGTTGCTAGACGCTTTTCTCACATAGCCAGACATTACTCCACAGCACAGCAGAGTAGCTAACGTTAGATGCTAGTCTCACATAGCCAGACATTACTCCACAGCACAGCAGAGTAGCTAACGTTAGATGCTAGTCTCACATAGCCAGACATTACTCCACAGCACAGCAGAGTAGCTAATGTTAGATGCTAGTCTCACATAGCCAGACGTTACTCCACAGCACAGCAGAGTAGCTAACGTTAGATGCTAGTCTCACATAGCCAGACGTTACTCCACAGCACAGCGGAGTAGCTAACGTTAGATGCTAGTCTCACATAGTCAGACATTACTCGACAGCACAGCAGAGTAGCTAATGGTAGATGTTGGCTATATTGACAGTCATAAAAGCCCGTGCTCACGCGGAGCTCTGTAACCAACTGACAGACACACTTTTTCGGCTTAAAATTACAGTATGAACCGCTAAAAACACAACAACCTCACTGTCCTCTCCACACGCCAGTCAGGCACACTTCCTCGGCTTAAAATTACAATACAAAACGCTAAAAATACCACTACCTTGCCGACAGAACACACTTCATTGGCTTAGCTAGAATTACGGCAACAATCACTAAACACACTGCAAACTCACAGTCCTCTCTTTCTGATTTACAGCCCCCCTCTCGTGGTTTAAAATAACTCACCGCTGAACTACACGCTGTAAACAGCCATGGGCTGCCTGCCTGGTCCTCCCGGTAACGTTAACAGTTAGCAGGGTTAGCATGGCGGCGTTAGCCAGGACCAGTCGGGATCACTTTACTGGCTATGTCTCAATTGTTTTTGCGAGTAACCAACTCGGGTACTCTAGCTATATAATTCAATGTGAGTACACAAATGTTGAAATGACAAAAAATGCCTGTCCCTAGTAGCTGTGATAAATTAGCCTGAAGCTAATGCTAACCTGTTCAGGAGAAAATAAGCCAACTGCGTCCTTTTGGGATCTAAGCTGTCTCCATCTTTCAAATACATCTCCAATATTTACCAGGGGGTTGTTACGTCTCTGGTCACGCAACTGTTAGAAACATGCTGTTTTCTTTTTTTTATGTCATGTAGAATCTATCTCCGTTGATCCTGTTGGTTTGTTTGCTGCTTTCATGGCTGTACTACTGTTACAGCTGTAGCGTGCTGGGTTTACGTTTTTACAGGTATATCTGGCAACCCGGCCTGCCTGTCAAACTGGGCCGTTGATAACAACACACAGACCAAAACATAAACATAAATTCCGTCACGGAATGTAAATTTCAAAAAGAAAAAATACTGAAATTAGCAATGTTGTCAGAAAAGATAGTATTTCAGTTTAACATGTTTCCTTAATATCTGATGAGGCATTGGTGTCATTTTTGGATTTATTACAGTACAAATATCACATATTGGACCTTTAAGTATTAAGCCGCACCACAGGAAAAAAAACAGGACTTAAAATAACCTTAACATGACTGCAGGTCTCAAGATTGCTGAAGCTTTTGAAGGATTCAGCTTTTTAACTGCTTAACTCTTCTTCCTAAGTAATCAATTCATTCCAGTGTTTCATTTGCTTCTACTCCATGCCATCAGCACCAACAGTGGCGGGGCAGTTGAACCCCCCGACAGCTGATGTGTCACATCAAACGTTTCCTTGAGTAAGATGCTGTACTGAGAGCATCAGCTCAAAGTCTGAAACGTAAAACAAAACAAAAAAACACTGCTCTCTAAAGCGGCAGCAGCAGGAACTGGGACGGTTCACACAAAGACAGCGTTCGCCTGTCCAGGTGAGAGGGCCGGGTCGCTTGCAGGACTCAACATAGCAGAGATTCCTCCAGACATGAGCACCGATGAATCAAACTCAACACAGGAGGTAGCTGTCCTTCACCTCGGCTGCTGCACTTTCCTAAAGCCCCTGACACACTAACCCGACGGCAGAAAAGGCAGTCCAAGTGATCAGTCGGCTCCCCGAGGTCCAAAAAGTGCCTCAGAACACACCGACGGCGACTTGAAAAAAATGAAAACAGCTGCTGGACGAACGCATCACGTGGGTCTGGCTGCTCCCGGATTTTTCAACTGGGCATAATGGCGGCTTCGTTCGGAATACGATCTCATATTTTACTAATATAGTTCACCAAAACTTGTTTCTGAAAACATTTTAAGCAACAAATAGGCCGTGCAGTTGCTGAATCTGTCTTCATTTCAGATTGACAAAGATTTTCGTTTTTGAGAGGCGTTAGTCACGCTCATCCCACTCGTCATATCCGGATTAGCACTCCACCAATCAGATTGGTCATGGAGTCCGACTGCCCGCCCTCCAACGCAACATGTCAGGTCGGCCAAAATGAAGGCCGATGGCTCCTCGGACTGACGACGGCACGGAACACACTGAACAGACTCGAGTCACCGACCTCGCCAGACTGTCAGACAGCCGATTATCGGCTCGGTGTGTCAGAGCCCTTACACAAGAGCCAAGACATGCATGTTTTTGTAATAATTGCTTAAAGCATCTAAACAAAGTTTTGGGTTAGATTTTGTAACATTCCAAAATCTTAATTTTGACTTAAAGATTTTCCTTTTACGGTCAACACATTTTGGTTCTAAATATCGGTTCTCGCTTGTATTAACTACTAGGGCTGGGCAATATATTGATATTATATCGATATGGTGATAAGAGACTAGATATCGTCTTAGATTTGGGATATCATAATATCGTGATATGACATAAGTGGTGTCTTTTCCTGGTTTTAAAAGCTGCATTACAGTAAAGTGATGTACTTTTCTGAACTTACCAGCCTGTTCTAGCTGTTCTATTATTTGCCTTTTCCCCATTTAAATTAAATTTTAAATTCAAAATTATGTCCACACTACTGATGATTATTTATCTAAGTGTGAAGATATTTTGTTAAAGCACCAATTTTCAACCCTAGAATATCGCCACAATATCGATAGAGGTATTTGGTCAAGAATATCGTGATATCTGATTTACTCCATATCGCCCAGCCCTACTAACTACTAACTGGTATCGGTCTCGGCCTTGAAAAACCAGCATCTGTCAATCCCTAATCAGTACATACTAATCTCTTGTATTGGATTAGGGTTGGTTTTGCTTAGATTTCATTGATTATGAACCTTAATACCTACTGTTCCGACTTTTCAGTATCAAAAACTATCAAGTGCCACAGTTTAAGGCCAGATTTGTACTCCCTTTGATTAGTTCCCTCTGCCTCTGGAGGTTATGTTCTTGATTCGCTTTGTCAATTTGTTTGTTTGGTTTTGTCAGGAGGATTACGGAAAAACTACTGGCCTGATTTTTATGAAACGTGGTGGAAGGGTGCCATAAGAACCCATTACATTTTGGAGCAGATCTGAATGACGGGAAGGATAGACAAAATGTTAACCAATGTTAACTAATAACCCCAATTGCCTAAGAATTCCTTCATCCTATAATCAATTTGTCATTTCTCACTAGATATTTTGCTTATTGATTAAAAGGTCCTGTTGAATCCTGCTACAGGTATATTAATTAAGCAAAAAAGAAACAAAAAAGATTTACTGTAATAAGAGTTGAGCTGATTAGTCGATGTATTGATTAGTGAACAAAAACAACAACTTTTATAATAGGGTTGTCAAGCAAAAATGTCGAACACTGTCTGTTTCCAGCATGTGTGTGCAAATGTCTGTTTTTATATCATTGTAAATTAATTTATTTGAGTTTTAGACATTATCAAGATCCAACCTTGAGCGCTGGGAAATGTGACAAGGCTTCTCCTATATTTTTTAGATGTTTTATAGACTTAACACTTAATCAAAAACCATAACTGATAATGAAAATAATCAGCCGTTATACTACACGCTATACTCGTGTATTGGCACGTGCTTAACAGCAAAGCAGACGGAAGCTCAACAGGTCCAAACTTCACTTTCAAAACTTACCAAACTCTTGGTTCTCCTTTGGAACCGTTTCCCCATTCAGAACAGGTTGGAAACCCATTCACAGAATGAATTCACCCCCACAGAACATCAACACAAACACCTTGCTCCACATACAGTCAGAAATGTAAAATGTACTCATTCCAGCTGTGAATGTTCCTTCTCCTCTCAGCCGGTAAAAACACTTGTCTTCTGTTACCATTCCCAGTCCATTTTAAGTCTGACTTTCCTCACACGCGGCTGGTAGCAGTGACAGCCCTTGACAGCAGAGGCTAACTTTAACACTCAATGTCTCCCCCCCCCCCCCCACCCCCCACCACACACACACACAATACACATTCATGAATACTGTCACTCACTTAATCAGGTCTCCTTTCCCTGTTGGGCAACAACAGTAGAAAACAAAAGTCATGAACGTTGCGGTGTGAGCTGATTTGAGCCAAACATGTGGACAACAGAAGTCTGGTGGACCCACGCTCCTTCTTGTGTCTTGTTTGTAGCGAGTGGGGCTGGAAAAATGTAAAGAGACACCTCGTGGATCAGGTTTCCCCTGGAGGGGGACGAGGCAGCGTGTCCGTGGGCTTCATTGGCCAAACGGAGAGCAGAGGAAGCAGCAGAGAGAGAGAGAGAGAGAGAGAGAGAGCGAGAGCGAGAGCGAGAGCGAGAGCGAGAGAGAGAGAGAGAGAGAGGCGCAGCATTGTACATCTCAGTCTCTTCTTTCTATTTTCTGCTCCTCTCTATTTATTTTTTTTAAAGGCTGCTGCCCAGGGAGGTTTGGAGACAGATCAGTTCCCCTACCCGAGGTGGACGTGAGACGGAGATGTGAGAGGAACCTAATTCAGGTTGAAAATGCAGACAACACGCTCGGCCACATGAGGATTTGGCCCACATCAGCCCGGGTTGCTGCTGTAATATCAGATATGTGCTCGCAACAGGCTGTTTGTCTCATTTATGCCTCAGCGTCTGTGATAGGAAGGGGTCGATTGTGGACGTCACCGCAGCTAACGGCAGTGGGGAAGGAGAGGGGGGAAACCTCCAGGACAGCTGGGAGGAGGAAACCACTCCAGTCACGGGAGGAGGAGGAGGAGGAGAGGTAACCTGATTTGCACTCACAAATCTTCATCCTTTCCTCACACGGACATTGGTGGACTACAAATTGACCCTTTCAGTTTACCAGACTTAACAGGCAAGTGTAAAACAAAAATTGGCTGATGGTAACTTTTTCAACTTTGAACAAATGTCGGATAACTTACTTTTGTAAGTGTATTTTTGTCTACATCTTTTGTTTGGGGAAAGGCAAATATGAGTTTAGCTATGCTTTGACTGGGGTAGTTCTTTCCTTGGTACATTTTCTTACATTTTAGTTTTATGTATGCTTATGAAAATCCATTTATCATTAGTATTGCACATTAATTAATATGGCAGCCTGAAAGTTTGGGGACTTTAGAAAAATTATGAATATGGATGCTATGCTGACTTATTGTGTTAATGTTACCGTTCTATCAAGTTTTGTACTAAAACCCAAATAAAGAACTAAAAAAATAACTTTAAAAGGCTGGCGATTAGTTGCCATTGCCCATCATGCACACAAGGCTGAAAATGAGCTCATAAGAGAGAAACTCAAGGAACAACTGCGAGGTGCAAGGCAAGGACATGTGACCGACACGAGTATCTGCGTTAGCACTGCTGCTAACGAGCTAATCTGCTACATGTTTACTTCCAGCTGACCACTATGAGATGTGTTCTCTTTCATCATCTGACATTTCTCCAGACATTCATTCAGAACAGAGCTGGTGCTCCTTTAGCGACAGAGCCACACATTCAAGAGTTCCTGTCATAGTAGAACTGTAACAGACGAATTGATACATTATTTAAAATGAGGGGATCCCTAAATGGGGATCTTCAGAATCTGATGGACTAGAGGTTTGGTTCGCATTATGAAGGTGTAAAGGCGCTGACACACCAACCTGATAACCGGCCGTCGGGACAGCCTGGTGAGGTCAGTGACCCGAGTCTGTTTGGCGTGTTCTGTACCGTCGTCAGTCGGAGGAGCTGTCGGTCTTCATTTGGGCCGATCTGACTCAATCGGCCAGTGGGCAGTCGGACTCCATGACCAATTACCGGAAATGACGAGCGGGATGAGCGTGACTAACGCCTCTCAAAATCTGATGAAAATCTTTCAAACTGACCTTTTTTGATCTGAAATGCAGACAGAGTCAGCAGCTGCACGGCTTATTTCTCCCTTAAAATGTTTCAGAAACACGTTTCGGTGAACTATTTTCAGAAAATACGAGATCGTATTTTGAACGAGCTGCCATTATGGTCTGGCTTTGAAATTTGGGAGAAGACAGACCCACATGACATGTTCATCCAATCAGCTGCCGGTTAAAATTTGTTTACGTATTACGTCTCGCGTACGCGCAGAACGTACGCTTAAGTCAGTGTCACTTTGGTGTGTTCCGAGGCACTTTGTGGACCTCGGGGAGACCGATCAGTCCGACTGGCTTTTCCGCCAACGGTCGGCCGTCGGGTTGGTGTGTCAGGGCCTTAAGGGAGTTTGGTTTGCTAGAACTTTTTATTTAACTTGTTTCTATCGTAACCATCGTTTTTACATTTCAAAATGTCAGCACTGATTATTCAAATCACAGTAATAAGTTAGAGCTTTATCAAAACTAAATATATGTGAAAGAATAAAGAAACATTGCATGTTGACTGAAAGGTTTTTCCTTTTGCAGTGGAGAGTTCCAGGCACATCCAAGATTAAATCTAACACGGCAAAGAATTATTCTGCAAGACGTTTGGCTTCTTGTAATATCTTGATATCATGATGTGTAACTTGAAATGGGTCAATGCTGCCGATTTGCATGTTAAGAGAGGAGAAAGGGAATGGAAGGAGGATGGTATGGACAGATTCCCAAACAGAGGAGGAGTAGAATTTGTTTGTATGACAGGAACCATCTCCCTCCCCTCCCCTTCCTCCTCCTTTCCTTCCCCTATCGCTGAACATTAAAAGGACTCCTAATCCTTCCTCCAGGTTTTCCGCCAGCCTCTTCACCTCTCTCGCTTTTCCTTCCTTTCCTGCCCTCCTCTTATAAATGTTCATTACCTTGGAGAACACTTTTCACGGTACACATGCTCAAGTAACCGCAACACACAAAAAATCCTTGGGGTCTACAGGCAAGAAGAGGAGGTAATGCTTCCAATTTCCCCTTTTTCAGCTTTTTATTTAGATAAATGTATTGATTCAGGAGACTGGCTGAGGCTGTCCATGTGGTTTGTTTTTGCTTCACATTCATAAAGTTGTATACAGTCCTACTTGGGAGCTGTGTAGTACAACCTGAGCCTTGTGCTGGGAGATTAAGGGCCTTGCTCAAGGGCAGTTTGCCAGTAGTTATTGAGGGAGGTGAGAACAGCATCATTCATATTCAGAGTTCCCCTTCCAGTACTGGATACAAACCAGTATCCTCCAGTTGTATACACGGTAGAGGTCTATCAGTTTGTCCTGAACAATTTGGTTCAGGATGTTTGGTTCCAGAATCCACTTCCTTTGGTTCTGCACAGTCAGTGAACCACAACTTTACGGTCAAATTAGCCAAAATAAGGATGTGCAGAAAGTGAATTCTGAAGTACAATAAAGACGTGTCTGTTGGCTAAACCTTGCTAGTTGGGTTAGCCTTTGGACGTATAGCTCATATACATTAACAAGTGTCATCATTATGGCCAACCCAAATTACTAACCAGAGCTGGAAAGTCTCAAATATCAATAACTATCTGGGGGTTTCCCAGTGATATACAGCTACACTGGACAAATAGTGATAGATCAGACGAAAAAAGATTTGTGGAAAATAGCTACCAAAGTTGTCCAAAAATGCTAAACCGTTAGCGATTGCATAAACGGAATGCATCCATTATAGGGTTTTAAAGTGCTTGCTAGAATGTTGCTTCACATGTACATTTTGGCTAGTATGTCCTGTAGAAACAAAAAAAGTACAAGCTAACAAAACATGTACTGAAACAAAGATTTTGTGCACCGTGACCCTGACCAACATGTGGTCGTTACTGCACTGCAGATGGCAGATGGAAACTTAAACTTAAAATATGTACTGCTGCAGCTTGTGACAGACTACCAGCTCTGTCAACAAATATCCAGTACAGTACATCTGAGTTATTGTTTTGCTCTATAACACAACAAACATGCACTCCTGCCAAACCTCTGAGGGGCTGGTTGGATATTGTGAACAGGTTGTTTGTTTCAGACACAACCCCAAACCAATGGTGTTAACACATAGGGTACTGACTAGCTTGGTGGAGCACGTTCACTGCTCTCATCCATGACTTCAGGGTCCCTTGGATTGACTGTACTGCAAGGTTACAGTCTTTCATATAGTAGGCTTCCATAATAAACTTCTAGAGAGAGCTGACTGGCAGCATGGAGCAAAAACGCATAGCTAAACCAAATCACACGTCTGCAGCTCAATCTGAGAGTTTGTCTGAGGCAGCCTCAAGTCACTAAATACCTTAAAGTATACTTAAAGGTGCATCCTGGTCCTGTGAATCGTTAGAAAACAAATTCACAGAGGTGAGCCACTGTCTGCTGAACCTGGGGCGTTGCTTTCGGTATGAAGTGAAACGCACTGGGTCTACTGGCAATATTCCTACTGCGTGAGTCACCATTTTACCCGAGGATACTCTTAAGGAAACTGCGCCCTCCTGGTCTTCCTCTAAACGTCTTAGGATGCACTGCCAACGATAGGGTTTATGTCATCCCCCCTGCTTTTCCAAAACCATGCTTGTCATTTTCTGGCTAAAGACTGACCTGTGACTAAACCGCAAGGAGTAGGAAGAGATGTGGAGGAGGGGGGAAAGATGGGATTTGTGTGCATCTTGATGATGTACTTTTGCAGTCTGTTAAACCGAACGCCCACCTCTGCTGCTGCGTAGCTACATGTGTACCTCAACGCGGGAGGCAAACACAGAGCGATTATGGAAACAGACGGTAAGTAACACAGCAAAGCAGCTTCCTTCATTAGAAAGACCGAAGAAAAAAAAAGGAAATACGAAACTATGCATCACAACAAGAAAAGGTTAAGTGAAGGACAAGCAGGAGAACAGGTTTGTTTTTGAGGTATGGCCTGAAAATCACATCCCCACTGCCATGCTAAGAGATAACATCCTCTACGGGCATTTAAAAATGAATAGAAGGCAGGTAAAGAGGAAATCCTTTTTACAAAAAACAGCGGAAGTTAAAGTGTCCTAGAAATAAAAGAAAATACCTATTGTATCCCCTTCTCTTTCTTATAAAACAAACAGTCCTGAAAAAAATCCTGCAGCAATCTATAGACGGCAGGAGAACAGGAATTCTGCCTTCAAAAGGAATGGGACGTGTGGAGAGGATTGACAGAAAAAAGAGAAACTGTAAAACAACCAAGAATCTTTCATCTAAAATGACAACAAAAAGGAAGCATTAAAAATAGAATAAACTGTAGAAAATGATCTTGAAAAACTGAAATATATACGTATGTGTGTCGTTTCCCCTACCATTGTTTTTTGGGGGGGGGTGGGGGCGGCCCACCCCACCTGCAAGAATGACTAAATTATCTAAGTATGCTATACATTTAAAAATGGATGCACGAGATAAAGCGGTTTTTACACATACAGGCAATTTGCTTCTCATTCCACGCCTTAAAAGTTCAATTAATTTGAACTTTACAGGCCGGCTACATTGCACGCGTAACCTATGTGCAGCGGACCACCCAACGTACGCTTTCACTCTAATCAATGGAACTGGAGACAGCGGGCCGAGAGCAGCGTAGTGGTGCGTATGCTCCGCCGATATCTGGATATCTGCTCTACAAGCGTAAAAATAGGACAGGCTTTAATTTATATATTTTACGTGAGGTTACACAGAAATGGATCATAAAGTGTCATTATTTTTAAATTAAACTACCGATATACAGGAAACGACTTAATGAGTTTTGGTTTTTCCCAAAAGCAAAAGCTCAGCGTCTCGCCTGTGACTCACACAATCCTACGCCGTGTGTGCGCAGCTGGTGTAGCCGGTTAAAACATACATTCCGCAGCACATACGCTCCGTTAACGGTCTGCAGACATTAACACGTTCAAGGTTACTTCACCTGGCCCCAACCCTGGACCTCTTTCTCTGAACGCTGGTGTAAAACATCCCCTTGGGGCGACCTCAGAGACTGCCAGCCAGTTACCAATACAATACAGCGCTGCCTGACACACAGCTCCCTGTCAGCTACAGTATATAATGCTGAGAGATTAGAAGGTAGAAGAGCACTATAAGCAAAAGGTGGTGATTGTTATGGCGTACCTAAAGGCCACGCATGGCTTACGGTCCTCTTAGGTCAGCACCCACATGGGTTGATTTCTTTTACCCATTTCATTTTAATGGTCGGTGGTTCAACACAGGGCGTTTGCCATTCGTCACAGAGAGTCTGCTGTTTATCCGTGGCTTAAAGTTCACAACAGACAAGTGGAAGAGGGGAACTTAATCATTGTTCTTCCACTTGGTTTACGCAGACATATATGGGAGTGGGTGGAGGCTCAGAGGTTAGAGTGGTCATGTGAGCAGATAGAAGGTATCCCGGGAGCCAAATCCTGGGAAATAAATGAGACACTTGAGCTCCTTTACAAACTCCAGGCTGAGCAGAAGACGTCAAACTCTTTATATACCAGCTCTCACTGTGTCTGCACCTGGTCTAAAATAGGTTTTGTTGCTTCTTGGTGTTCTTGATGATGTGTGCTTCTTCAAGAAAGAAAAAAATGGTTCATATTCACTTTTGTGAATTGTGGCATCATGCTTACATTTCAACAACTGCATGCTGAAGCTGCTCACTTATGACCATCAGACAGCTTGTAACGCCTCATAATCCCATACTAATATCAGGACTCGACATTAAGGCTTGTCCGCTTGTCCGGGACAAGTGAATTTTTTGTGGAAGAGAAATTTACTTGCCCCACTGGACAAGTTAAAACTCAAACAAAACAAAATACCATGTTACTTCACGTTATGTGCCACTCATTTTGTGTATGTTACAGAATTGAAACAAATACATATTTTACCCCACAATCCCGGGCAGCGGGTCGGCGCGCCGCTAACGTTAGACCCAGCCCGCTGTTCAGCTCATTCTCTGTAAGCAAAGCACCATGAAAGCACGGCGAGCAAGCCGGTGTTAGTTGGCTAACATGAGCTTGCTAACTCCACCTTAACGTTACCTCCTCGCCACATCGTTCACAGAAAACAAGCTGAAACAGATGTCACTCGTGGCGATACCAATGTGTTTTGTGTGGATGAAGCATTATATACGTTATTATGTGCCACTCATTCCGTTTATGTTACAGATTTTACTTTACCGATTTGAAACAAATACATTAACTAACGTTAGACCCAGCAGCAGCGGGAGAGCGGACCGCTGACGTTAGACCCAGCCCACTGTTCAGCTCATTCTCTGTAAGCGATACAGCAAGAAAGCACCGCGGAACCAGCAAGCCAGGCAGCCGGTGTTAGTTAGCTAACGTTAGCATGCTAACTACGCTTTAACGTTACCCCGTCCCCACATCGTTCACAGAAAACGAGCCGAATAAAGCTGTCACTCGTGGCGATAGAAGTGTGCTTTGTGCGGATGAAGCATGAAGTTAATTTGACTCTTGACGGCTGGCTCTCTGTCTCGTAACGTTACTAGCTGCTCCGCTACTCGCTGCTCCGCTACTCGTTTGTCCGTCAGTTATTGTAAAACCTCAGCTCTGCGACTTGCAGGATTAAATATCAGGTAATAATCAACTGTAAAGTAGCTACACCTTTTAAAGGATCCCTTGGTAACTTTCTGCCGGGTAGCAAGTGAAATTGTAGAAAAAAAAAAAAAAACACGTTATGTCTACAAAATTATTTTAGATATAGTATAAGTTCAAGTCAATATTCAATATATTCAATATTGAATTAGTATCTCAATATATTGATCATCGATCAATCGATCAGTATCTCAGAATATAAACAAAGAATATCAAAGTAATGAGAAACTATAAAATATTGACTTAATCTAAATATATTGGCTTAGTATTGTAATATATTGACTTAGTAACTCAACATATTGATTCAGGATCTCAATATATTGACTTAGTAACTCAGAATATTGACTAAGAATCTCAAAGCAATGAGAACATTTAAAATATTGACTTACAATCTCAATATATTGACTCAATATCTCAAAATATCTCAATATATTGATATAGTAACTTAGAATATTGACTAGGAATCTGAAAGTAATGAGAAACTTTAAAATATTCACTTAGAATCTCAATATATTAACTTCTGCACACCTGCGTGCAAAGTATAACTTTGTATTATGAGTCTGGAGATCCTTTTTTCTTGTTGAAGGGGAAATCTATTCTTGGGACACATTTGTTTCTACGGTTTAAACTGAATTTTATTAATGTTGATAGAGTTTGGATGCTTTCAACGGTTTGTTCAAATTCTGCATTAGCAAAACACAAAAAAATGTATAAAATGATAAATCTTTACCCGGACAAGTGACTTTTGTGCATGGACAAGTGAAATGTAAATGTACTTGTCCGAATTTCAAGCCCTGCTAATATAACTTTTCACTGTGACCCCTTTACTGCCGCCACAGTTGTTGTTCTAAGGTTTTTGTCACAGTTTAAAAGGAATAGTTCAGCAATTTGGGAACTTATTTCTTTCGGGGCAGAAGCAAAAAAAAATAAAAAATATCCGAACACAAAAACTTTTAAACAATACCCAGCCACAGCATAGTGCTAATACTGGATCATACCAAAACTTCTCTCCTCAAAATCTGGGACCCAAGCTGCAGACTCCACAAACTGAAACTCTCAGCTTATTGTGACCATGCAGATTAACACAAGCATACAGTTTGAAATAATGGGAAAACCTTAATATCTGCTCTACACAGACCCTCCAGCAGCAGCCACACTCCATACAGAGGCTTAGCACCACCCTCACACTAGTCTATATTGACCACGTTTCATTTCCAGGATAGTTCCAGTGCCGCCGGAAATTCCGCCGGATTTCCCTCATTTTCGGCCGGATGTCCGTCCCCTTGCCCTTCCTTTGTGTTGGAGTTCTAACCTCCGGTGGATTTGTGAGGACTATGGTTAACTGCTCCTCAGATCTAAATCCAGACAGCTAGCTAGACTATCTGTCCAATCTGAGTTTTCTCTCGCACGACTACAACTACTTTTGAACGTACACATGTTCCACCAAAACAAGTTCCTTCCTGAGACTATTTAGCAGAGGCACCGTGGCTCCGTGCGACGCTTAGCACCGCCCATGACGATTGTGATTGGTTTAAAGAAATGCCAATAAACCAGAGCACGGTTTTCTCCCATCCCGGAACGCTGTGTGGACCAGCCAGACCCTCCTCCACAGCGCTATGGAGGAAGGTCTGGCAATGCGAGACTATAAGACTGGTGTCTACATAAGCTGCAATATAAGTTGCATGTTTGTTTCGTTGTGGGGACTAGGTCGGGCAATGCAAAACTACCCTCACACAAAACTAAACACTGCTGATGCCGTGCCTTAAAAGTGTAGTTAACTGTGTTTTGCTTCCTAATGTACAGTAAGTCTCTGCAGAAACAGAATACAGTACAGAAGCAGCAGACTGGGAATAACACAGAGCGATGAAATCTGTTATCTGGGATGTGTCCAACTGGGTTTCTAATTCAGGACAGCCTGACTCTGTTGTGAGTGAAGCGCCTCCTGAAGCGACTGTGCGGGGGTACAGCCTGAGCTCCAGCTGAGCTGCTCCGCGGTCAGAAGCAGCAGACTGGGATTGTACTGAGGAGGGGACAAATGTGTGGATCTGTGCGAATGTGAAGTAAACGTGTGAAACTGAAGCAGGGAGGTGCCGAAAAAAGGCTGAGCCACAGATAAATAAATGAAAGACAAAAAACTCAAAGTACATTCTGTCTGTTTAGAAATATGGCACTGTACTCATTGTACAAGTACACAATAATGTAGTGAATAGTACTTAGTTGGCGACAATATAATTAAACAACTTGTTGGTAGAGCTGCAGTTAATCAAAGTGCTTGTTTAGATTTTGTTTCCACTTAAATTGGAGGTATTCAACAGTTCGCTATTCAAAATCCCAACCAAATCACCGCTTTTGAAAATACAAAAACACTAAAGCGTCGGGTATGCTTGAGCGCGACACCGTGCCGTAGATGCCGCGCGTGCTACGAGTATGCACGGAAACATTTATGCTCAACGCATTGTTCTCTGCAGTATTCTCCCAAACATGAGAGGGCGTACAGACAAAATAATCTGTGAATGAGCAAGAAGTATTAGAGAAGAAGAGAGCAGAAGTAAAGGAAAGCAGGCTGCCTGGCAACAGTAGTAAACAACACATCCATGTTAAACACAGAGGTACCGCCTCCAATCATTAACATCTCCAAATCTAAATGACTTGCTTTAACAAAACCATCTCTCATGTTTTTCCACACTCTCCAGCTAAATGTGCCTTCTTCTCCCAGAGTGGTGTCTCTCTCTTTCAGAACACATACTTAAGGCTGTTTGACTCCCTGTGGTCTGACATGAAGAATCACACAGATGTTTGCACAGACAAACCTGTTCTTCCCAGCCGACCGTATTGAACTGAAAGCACAGCGTACGCAGTGGGCACGTAGTTCCAAAGATTTAGAGGGGCATGACCACGCGCTGCGACAGCTTGTGGAGCCTCGGCGCTGGAAACAGCCGTGGTGACATCACTTTGCGCCCGGAACACCGCGGCTACCTTAAATTAAGCTTAAGGCTAAACAAATCAAGTCTGAACGAATGAGAACTCACTTGAGACACGAGGTAACAGGTTAAACCTGGTTCCAGACATCTGAATCACCATTCACATCTACCATTTGTTGATCACTTTAAAGAGAAAAGAGTCTGAATGTCAGGATACTAACACGTGACTACACATTTGTTGTTGTGGTAATGTTACAGTAAAGGATTTGCAGTGTTAGGCATCAAACAGCCTTACCTTGAAATTCACAAGTCTTGACATTATTTCAAATTGTTTGAGGACACGATTTATCCGTTCACAACTCACTAGTGTCCTCCACGTTGCCGTTGTCTAATTGACTGAGATGGCAACAGGGCAGCAACAGATCAGCGATCAGAGGGTTGGTATAGCGAGTAAGAGAGTGATAGTGATTAGCTTCAGAGCGAGTAGAGACTCTTGAGTCACATTGAGAGGAACAAAGTGTCTCCACTGTGCTTTCTGGGAAATCTGGAGCAGGAGAAGTTAACCCTCTCCTTGATTTCATGTTCCTTATGGAGAAGGAGAACCAGGAAATGAGTCACTACCAAGCCACGGTTGAGCGGACCAATCACAGTTGTTTCGGTCTGGGTCGCCGTGACATGTTACATGTTACATTTTTGGAGAGGTGCACATCAGGTTACGACGTGCACCTAGGGCAGAGATTTAACGCAGGACACTAAATTGGGCTTAAGTCTGTGTATAAAGGTGGAGGTCAGGTGTGCTAGGTGTGCTTGTATCATGTAGATGTTTACATAAGGGCAGCAAGTGTAAGTGGACCATGAACTTAGACACACACGCCCAAATACACACACTTTAACCTCATAAACACAGGGAGAGCTCAGAGCTCCCTTCCTGTCCTGATTATAAGCCCCGCCGTAGAGGCAGCCAGGAAGTGCTTTTCCATTAAAACTCTTGACAGGTGACGGATCGGTCTGGTTTCCGTGTGGCAGCATTCCTGCTGTCAACACCAAACCACACCACTGCGGTGTGAAACATGAATGGGGTGTCTCATTGTGTATTACCACACCCAAGTGCATACCACACATCGCCCAATTCCCTGTGACTTGCAGTGTGCCATGTACACGTGAATACACGCCACTGCTTAGTAACACACTGGTGTTCCTCAGAGACAATACAGTAAGTATCATGTCAGAAGGTAGCTGCCATCTCCAGTCCATAATAATAAAGCATCACAAAAACATGTACCACTAAATAAAAGCTGTGGGAATCAATCTAGTTCTAGGTCAGTGGCTCCCAACCTGAGGGTCGGGACCTCAAGCAGCTAAGGCTTGTTTAAACGCAAAGAATGATTCCTAAGTCTTCAAAGACAACACGTGTCAGGTTGACTCTCATTCAACAGGTGAGGCGTTCACCTTTCTGCTTCATGCTCTCTGATCTGTTGCATGCATAGAGAGTAAAATGAATGGACAAAGCGACGTTGTAGACTTCTACAGAGACCAGCCTCCAACTGAGCTTGAAGACGTAGATGTGACGTGAGCAACCTGTCTGAAAGTGTGAAGTCTCCTGGTAGCTGTGCCAAGAGAAATCTCAATCATTCCCAATCTTACAGAGACGGAGAGCGTAGGTATATGTAAGGAGATAACATAGGCACAGGCTAATTACTGATCACTAACATGTAGGGCTGAACGATTTTTGAAAATAATCTAATTGCGATTTTTTCCCCAAATATTGCGATTCGATATTCGATTATTTTTTTAAGCTCTTTGTCTTCTGTATTATTCAACAAAGACAAACAATAAATCATTGTATAGTATGAACAACACACAATTACACACTAGACAGTTAAATAAGTAAAAATATAGTGTGTGTATATATATATATATATATATATATATATATATATATATATATATATATATATATATATATATATACATACATACATACATACATACATACATACATACATACATACACACACAAGTAGTTTTTTACAGTGCACTGAGAGGAGCTGCCTCCAGCCCCTCCCCCTCGTGAAGTTGCGTGCCGTGTGCATGACACCGTCAACACAGCACTAGCTCAGAGAGGCTATCGTTACTGCTGGTCTTGCCGTGGGATTAACTGTACTAATAACACCATTGAAACCCCGCGGCCACGCTGCTGTGAAAGCTCCCCGAACGTCATTTATCAGTCTGGTTGTTACCCCTCTCAGTGGCAGCTCCTCCACCCATATCTTTAACGAGCTAACCGCTAACCGGAGCTAACCGCTAATCAGAGCTAGCTCGTTGCCAACCGAGCCTTCAGTTCTGTGTGCCTGTATCCATTAACTGCATGTATGGACTCGAGCCCGGACAAAACCACTAATTTTATTAAAATAGCTGTAAAAGATTTAAACTTCAACTCAGAATTGTTTGAATGACAGAGATCAGCTCAAGGTACAGTGTAGCGTTAGCGTGCTAAGTTGATGCGTTCTCTGCGGAGTGCAGACTGATTTGCTCTCGCGAGTCACCAAATCGAGACCAAATCGCAGCCTTTGTGATTAGGAAATTGAGTTTTAACATATCGCGATATTATCGCAAATGCAATTAATCGTTCAGCCCTACTAACATGCTAGTTAACATTAGTAATTAAACTTAAACAGCTAATGTAAGTCCAAACTGCCTGTGAGCTTCTCCTGTACTATACGGTAATTCCTCTACTGTGTGACAGTAAGTCGCGTGGTTATGACACAATCGTTAGCCTATTTTTATAAAACCGTCTGCTACAGAGCCATAACGTGAGGTACAAGGTAATGGAGCCTTTTACACATTGTCGTGTTTCTTTAGAAATAAATAGACAAAACGCTTAAGATGTAAAGTTATTTGCTGTCAAAATGAATAGCAGTCAATGGGATGCTAACGGGAGGTGATGGCTTGTTAGCATCAAAATGTCTCCATAGGAGGTACGCTTTACGGATGCACGCTTACCCCCTTGGTTGCATGCCTCTCAGCAAACTGGGCAATTGCAGCACTATTCATTGAAGAAAATAAATAAATGGAGAGTGCTGGCTTTGTTAAATACATGTGCTTTACAGTAACTTAAGTAAGTAAGTAAGTAATTAAGGCAGGGGAGGCACCATGAATAAACGGAGCAATCAATGTCAATTCTACATGGTAGTTTAAGATGTGGCTACATGGGTTGCAAATTAATTGGAACAGATTATGCGTTTGTTCTCATTCTAACAAACTTAAATGTTTTATGGAATGGAGAAGTCACAAGTTAAAACGGTGTTGCAACGGATCTACATCGAAGTACGTTTCAACTTTCATCTACAACCTTCTCTCAAACTTATTCTACTTTTGCAAAAACAAAGCTAGAAGTGGATATAAGCAGTTACTTAAAGTGCCCATATTATGAAAAAAACACTTGTTCTGGGATTTGGGGTGTTCTTTTGTGTCTCTGGTGCTTCCACACACATACAAACTTTGAAAAAAAATCCATACATGCTGTTTTGAGTGAGATCTGGTTTCTGAATGTGTCCTGCCTACAGTCTCCTAGTGAGCTGTTCAAAATCGGCTCGGACTGTGACATCACAATCAGAAACGAGCTGGCTAACCGCAACCGTAAGCTCGTAGCGTTAGCATGCTAACGCTAATGCTAACGCTAGCATGGTACCTCGTTCTCAATAGCAAAGCACTGCTACAACACACACAAGTTCACCATAATCTACAAAAGAACTACTTACATGTGTACCCTCATTTAGAAGTCTCCCAGCTAATCCTGCCTTGTAACTGACCAAAGTCTTTTACTGTCTCTAGAGTTAGCTAGCTGACATGCTCTACATCTGAGCTACTGAGCATGTGCCAGTGCAATCAAAGATAGTACAGAAGAAGAAGAAGAAAAGAGGTCTCACTCTGTAGCTAAAACAGAAACCAGGTGAAAAGAGGATCTGCAGCAGTGAGAGAGAGCTGTGCAGTACAACAAAAATATGGTGTTTTTTGAAAATTAAACCATGTAAACCTATTCTGGTACAACCTTAAAATACAGTTATGAACCTGAAAATGAGTATAATATGAGCGCTTTAATGCTATTGTTTGGCTTTGGCTGGGTTATCACCCCTTCAGCCTCCCACATCATCAACCCCAACATTCACACACACACGCACCAGAGATGGGGACTTGAGTCAGAGACTCGGACTCGAGTTGCACAAACAGCTGACTTCAGACTTGACTTGCGACTCGACCTAAAAGACTTCAGACTTGACTCGGACTCGAGCTTCAAGACACGTCAACAACCTGTTTTCATGCAATTATTGTTTTTTTTAAATTTAAATTTATTCAATTTTCTTTTATTGCCGCATATACGTTGGGGAAACGTATGACGAGCTGTATGTCCCCTGCCCTTTGCTATAATGTGCAACGTAACGCATGCGCTATGCCTTATGTGTGCGCATTCACATATCAAAAACTACATTGACTATGGCGACACCAAGTCCTCCCTGAGTTGTGCCTTTTGTCATTAGTTTTGCTTTCAATAACTTGGTAAACTGTGTAAGAGAACAGCTACATGCAAGGTGTGTGACACCAAGATAAATGATGCCGGATCAACAATGTGGAACTTCATCAGGCATCTCCAAACGCACCCAGATAGGTCAGTCACTAACACACTAATGTGAAAGAGACGTTATATTTAGCATATATCATCACAGGTAACAAGTTAACCATGGCATAGTGTTGCCCTAATGCTGGGAACAGGCACACTGTATCTTTATAGTTGTATCCATATGATGTAACAGACTTAGGTTCATATTCACCAGGTTGTTGTTAAATAGCAATACGGAAAGTATCAGTTCTCACATGTTTGCACCATGGTTGGTGTATTAACTTTTAATACAGATGTTCCCCCTTTCACTTTGAACACTGAAAAATATAATGCATGATGAGGCTGGGCTTTACAGCCAGTTAGTAACACAGATTTGGTGCAGATACCAAAATGTTGAAAAATACAGTTATGAAAAAGAGACGGCCAGAGACTTGGACTCGTGGCAAAAGACTCAAGACTCGACTTGGACTTCCAAAAAATGACTTGTGAACATCTCTGGCACACACACACTGGCACACACACACTTACCCTTGAGCAGTGGCAGGGGCGTGAGCTCGATGGGTTTGCCCTGAGAGCGGAACTGGGACGAACTCTGCGACCGCTTCTGCTTGGCCTTCCTGACAGACTTCCGTGAAAATCCGTCCACTTTGTCCACAGATGGAGATGTGGTGGCTGCCGAGGACATAGCCCTGCTAGGAGAAACACACAAAGGGGTGGGGGGGTAAAGAGTGGTTAACACACTAACAGTAGACATGAGTTTAGAGAGCGCTCAGTTCACTGAGGGGAGGTTGTAAACCACAGTTATTGTACTGACAGTTTAACAGAACTGAAAGTGGGCTTCAACTGATTTCTGAATATCAATTTTAGGATATTTACTACCTATAAATCAGGCAGTATTCATGTAAAAACAAATGTTTAGCCTTGGAACTTGAGTCCTATTAAAAAAGGAACTCCATTGACAAAGTTGCTTCAAGTTTCAATAACTTGAGACCGTCGACTTAGGACCTTCTGCATGTACAGTATGGAGGCCCAAAGTGTTCAATATTAAACAAATCGTGACAAAATAAATTATAAATTATTTGATAAATTACTAATACTCAATTCATTACTATAAAATGTAAAAATGTAATTCTTATTTTGATGGCAAGAGGGTTCATTTTGGGTTATTTTTTATTAAAGACATTTTGATTTCAAAATAACATTCATCAAAAGGTCTTTTTGAATTTCATAATGCCATTTTCCTAATAACACTTAGTATGCCAGTGGTTGTGTCACTGCCCCCCCTCCCCTCCTCTTACTTTGAGTTTAAGTTTCAATTCATGAAATTATTTTACAATCTCACTTTATTTTTGGGGCTCCATGGGAATGCAAATTAAAAATGATCAGTTTCTTGTTGCTCAACATTGCTGCCCAAATGCACATTTTTAGCCATTATCATGCAGCTCCACAGCCAAGTTTTTGGTAGTGAGCTCATGAAAGCAAAAACAAACATTTTAGCTCTGTGTCAGTCCACCTTCCTCCAACATTTTATTAGTCTCACAACAAACCTGTGCAGCCACAGCCTCATTTACCCAGCATGGGAGACTACTTAGGCTTCAGGTGTGGTTACACTACACCAACCACAAAACCAGCCAACAGATACACACGCACACACAATAGAGCCGTGGCTGCGAGGCCATAGTGGGAGGAAGCTGAGGTCCACTGCTGTGTTTGCTCCTGATTATGTCTTTAAAAAAAGAAAGAAAATTCTAACAGACAACAAAACACATGCCACAGCGGAAGTCACACTTTCCACTGCCAACTACTGCTAAACTACTTTTCTGAACCACACCCATGAGGATATGCATTGAAAAATATAAGTGAAGATATGTTTTCAGCCGCCGAAGAGCTGTCTGCTTAAAGATCAGCCGAGACACACTGTGATGCTCATCACGCTTATTAGAAAACTTTACCACAGCTATTACAACTTAACATGCAGACGTGTCAATTAGCATTTTAGCATGAGCATATACTACAAAACTACTGCACCGTATACTATGTCTCATGTTCCATCACTATTTTATAATACACCATATTATAGAACGTTAATATGTTTTGTTGACCATTGAAATAGATTATATTTAGACTCTGCTGCTATTAATCACACCATTGTCACTTTATCACGTCACATGTCTCCAAATTCTCTGTTATTTTATTCTATTTTAGTTTATGCACCTGTTATTTATTTATGTCATTTTCTATACTTATGTTTATGTATGGTGTTTTTGTTGTACTGCTGCAACAACGGAATTTCCCCACTGGGGACCATTAAAAGGTCTATGTTATCTAATGATTAACAATAACTGGAGCCACTGATGTCCTGGTCCAGTCCACTCTAACTCAGCTGGATGACATGAAGGCCCAAGAAGAAATTAATCAGAACTCCAGCAGAAAGGGTTATGTAATAAGACGCGAACGCGACGCTGCAGGCCGTACTCTGCGCTGGCTGCATCTCTAATGCTCCGTCAAAGTCACACAGGCAGCCGTGCAGAATGTCCAGCAGGCCTCGTATATAACAGAATGGACACAGACACGGACGGGCGGGCGGGCGGACACACACACACACACACACACACACACACACACACACACACACACACACACACACACACACACACACACACACACACACACACACACACACACACACACACACACACACACACACACACACACACACACACACACACACACACACACACACACACACACACACACACACACACACACACACACACGCCTGAGCATATGGAGAGCACTAGCAGACAGTGAAAGCCTTTTACAAGCTATCGAGGCTGCCCAGCTGATCGTCCATCATCATGTACAGTACACAGCAGTTTTAACAGTGATTAATGATCGCAGAGTGGCATGGCGTCCATCTGTGCTTAAAGACCATCAGGGTGTTGATGCAATACGACTGTAAGAGGAAGAAGATAATAATAATCAAGACTGACAAGTGTGATTAATAAGCAGCTGAAGTGTCTTTTTTTCCCTATTTTCAGGGTGATTTGTGCATATTTACATGATCTTGCCTTCACTCCCTAGGCTTTCATAAAATTGACAATCTGTTATCAGTGACTAACATCAGAATATGACAATTCCCAAATGTACCAGGACCTAGACATTTCTAAATCCTTCTATTCTTTTCCAGACCCATATCTGGACCCTACAAGCAGGGTGTCCCCCAAGGAAAATAGAAAGAAGGAACAGTCGTGCTCATAAGTAGGGTTGGGTACCGAAAGCCGGTGCTAATGTGGCACCGGTGCCTAACCTAATTTGTCTCTAGCGGACCAAATTGCAGCTAAACGGTGTAAAGGGTGTCTGTATTTCACTGTGGAGGATTACAACAGCGTGACATCAAGCAGTGTGCAGCTGCCTTTGTAGGAAAAACAACACCGACAGTGCGTTCACTTGAAACTAGTAAGCCTCGTGGTGCATTCAAAGTTATTGTAAAATACCCTATTATCTTATTTTTTTTAAGCATAGGTTCACGCACCGGCACCATTTTAAAAGTATTGTTTTAGCACCGGTATTGGGAAGAAAAAAAAAACGATACCCAACCCTACTCATAAGTTTATGAACCCATGCTAAAGTTGACTAAAAAGAGGAATAAAAAAAAAATCATCATCTTTTGGAAATTGATCAAATTGATTAGGAAAAATCCAACCTTTAAGATCACCAATTTTCTTTGTGAATGAATAATGTATTGTAAATAAATAAATGTTCTTCCTTAAAATACAGGGGCATAAGTCAGTCCACCCCTATGTTAAATTCCCATAGAGGCAGGCAGATGTTTATTTTTAAAGGCCAGTTATTTCATGGATCCAGGATACTATGCATCCTGATAAAGTTCCCTTGGCCTTTGGAATTAAAATAGCCCCCCCACATCATCACATACCCTTCACCATACCTAGAGATTGGCATGGGGTACTTTCCATAAGATCATCTCTCAATGCAAATCAAACCAGCTATTAGGCTAACTGAACTAAAACCATGCCGATCTCTAGGTATGGTGAAGGGTATTCGATTATGTATGTAAAAAATATAACACACACACACACACACACACACACACACACACACACACACACACACACACACACACACACACACACACACACACACACACACACACACACACACACACACACACACACACACACACACACACACACACACACACACACACACACACACACACACACAGCAAAGAAGCATCTATTACAAACAAATACATGTAGTATGCTACAGGCCTGGCACCAATGACATATGTGATAAGTAGCGACTGTTCCTTCTTTGTAGTTTCCTTGGTTTCCCCCAGGAAATTTGGTTAACCAAAGTGCCCTACTTTCCTAACTCACAAAGTTTTCCTTTTTCCCCAGACATTGCAACGCGCTGCTGATTAATTGCTGCAACACAAACAATGTAGTTACAAGATGACGGTTTAAACCATCGCCCCACTCAAATACATGGCCTGTATGATGTAGTGCCTAAAAGCCTAATATACACTTCTCTACTGAGTAGTCTACTGAGTCCTGACGTTAGCAGGGGCTCTCTTTCTTTCAGCTGAGGCAGGGCTCCTCCACTATAAAACACAAAATGATTACCACATTGTAGACAATATTGGTATTCAAATAGTCCTTTAAGTAAATCATCTAAAAAAAAAAAAAAAAGCCAATTTAAACTGGATTCAGCATCTCAAAAAGGTAAGGATTGGTCTGTTTTATATAATTATCAATGTCAGGGGTTTCCCCCAGAAAAGTTAGTTAGCCTGGTGGCAAATGTCTTTTTTTTGGACGAGTGCCCGGCTGGGGCCAGTCCCACACTCATAGCAACATTAATGTGGAGCGCAATAGCGTCTGTGATAACAGAACCATCGAAGGAATCACCAAATTGAGAATAAAAAAAAAGAGCTATAAGACAGATTCCACAGGGCCCTACATTAAGTCAGTGCTAAAAGCTAACTGGAGATTTGAAAATATGTCTTATATATCTTAAAAATAGATTTAAAAAAAATAATTCCCAGTGGCTTAGGCCTGGTGGGGGGTAACTTAGGCCCGGTGGGCCACCAGGTTTGCAATCCACTGAGGGAAACCCTGAATGTATAATTAAATATTAAATATCTTTGCATAGTTGTGTAAGACAACCACTTAGGCTCCACAAACCTGTGTCCAGTGTTCAATATTTTACTGATCAATAATGAAAATAAATGTTGGTTGAAACCCTAAACATGTCTCACAAAATATAATCTCCGTCACAATTGCATTGATTTCCTTTAACTATGCTCAGGGTTACCATTTATTAATTTACTACGACTACACCCTACAGACACAGAGTCACATATGACAAAAGCAATTACATGGAGATGACAAGAGAGTCATCTGTCAATGCCGCAAATGGTCTTCCCTTTCATAACCACACAGCTGGTAATGATCATCTGAGTGAATGGCTTCTGTTGGGCATCAGCACGTTGGGAAAACATCTCCAGCTCAACACTGATCTATCTGATGGTGGCTGTTCAGTTTAACCCCTCCAACAGCAAGTCTGCCAGGTGACTCGCCATTAATCTGTAGACCTCGCTGTGGCCGTAAAAATCAAACTGTGGCGGAATACAAAGTATTCAAATATATAATACAAAAAATTTAATTTGCGTCCGTAGTCGACAGTTTTGCCTGTCAATCTTTGGCGCAAGACTATTCAAATGACATGCAAAAGTGGGTCCCAACAGCATCTCAAGCCTCAGTGAAAAACTGCAAATTGACACCTCGACACCTGTTCTGTGTGTGTGTGTGTGTGTGTGTGTGTGTGTGTGTGTGTGTGTGTGTGTGTGTGTGTGTGTTGCTGAGCCTCATAAAGACCAGGCGAGGCGGGCCAGAGTGTCTGAAAATCACCTTTACTCTGAGATTATCTACAGCTAATGGCTTATAGTGGAACAGCTCTGACGTACACACGTTTTGACACCTTTAGACAATCAGGTTGCGTTACTGGAAACAGTTCAATCCACAACAGAGTTGTTGTGATGATGGCGGCGAGCAGCAGCTGCCATCAAAATATGGAAGTTTCCCACACAGGCTAAAGGGGCGTTGGTCCAATCTCAGGGTCTGACAATAGGCTAGAGGGTGTAACGCAGAGCTGAAACAATTAATTTGTTAATTAAGTAGTTGATGGACAGAAAACTAACTATTTAAATCGTTGTTTCATTCATTTGTTTTAGCACAAACAGCATCCATTCTCTGGTTGCAGCTTTTCCAATGTGAGGATTTGCTGCTTTTCTCTGTTTTATATCATTGAAAACCAAAAATCTTTGGGTTTTGGATAGTTGGTCAGATATAAAAAGACATTTAAAAACACATCAACTTGGACAACATTTTCTGTTTTTAGACAGCACAGTTAATCTATTTAACATGAAAATGATCAGCAGATTAATCGAGTTTGTGATTTGGGGCTTTCGAAATAATATTACTTTTAACTAAGAAGGCAGTTTACAAAATACTAGCCCTTACATCCACACTGCATCTTGAAACAACTTGAAATCCCTGCAAGGGGTGACTAAATACAGCCAGTCAGCTTCATTCAGCTCTGATCAAACACACACTGTCTGCTACATTTCAGGAGGCATCGGTGAAGTTGTACATCTCGATCAGTGAGTCACTCCCAGTTTCTGCCTGCTGCATCACCAATGGCAACGACGACTATTTGAAGAGCGGTCAATGCTTCTATGCTTTCGCCACCTGGTGAATGTCACCAGTGGAAAAACTACAATCATTCTCCCTCAGAAAAAAATCCTAAAAATGTACAAACTAGAGCCCCGCTTACCTGTGCAAAGGGGCACTGGAATCCCCACGTACCATCAGTCCCTCACTGTCTCTCTCTCTCTGTCTCTCACTCTCTCTTTTTCGGTCCAGCCGGCTAATGGCGAAAACACTCCAGTGCCACCACAACACATGAGGGAGAGCGAGACTACGGCGGCTGGTCAGGCGCATGGCAGCCAAGCACCAAAGCCGTTCCCCTCCTGTGCTTCTTACATAAGAGACCAGATGACATCCTCACAGGCCCGAGGAGGGTGGGATTAAAGAACAAGAGGGAAGAAGAGAGGAGGGGGGCACGGCGGACAACAGGGACAGCAACAGAAAGGGAGGAAGAGGAGGGAGGGAGCTGCTGTTGGACAGGAAGTCAACAAATAGGCAATGGCAAGGCAGAAGTGAAGTGAGGGAACAAACACGTACAGGAATATACACATGGGAGATACAAAAACATTTATTTTTTTAAGAGAGGCTGGCAGGAGGCAAGTTCAAGGATCTCTCGCCTGTGGTCCGAAATTCTAAAACAGCTGCAAAAACCAAACAATCTTTGTATGAATGAATTAGTTTCCTTACTGCGATACTTCATCTTAACTCATGTCACCAGCAGGTAAGGGGCATTCACTCCTGATTTCACTCACCTACAACAGTTAAATCGGTTCGGAAAATTGCTAAATGCAACCTTTAACTTCTTGGAGACTACATTTAAGCTACGTCACGTAATTTATGATGAAACCGTCTCTTATCAAGATGGATATTATCATCTACTGAGAGACACGTTGAGGACTTGTGAAAATTGTTCCTGCCCAGAGCCTCTGTGATGCCTTTTTTTTTTTTTTTTTTTTAAAGATTTTTTTGGGGCTTTTCCGCCTTTAATGGACAGGACAGCTAGGTGAGAAAGGCACTATATGCGTGCCTGCTCTACCCACTGGGCCAACCAGCCACGGTGACGCTTTTTAATGTCTTGTCCAACCAACATTTCAAAAATCAAATACATTAAGATGTATTTGCAGAGGGGAATGACAAAGCATCTTTCATAATGACTAAACACAAGAAACTAAAATAAATAATACATGCAGTTAAAGACTTGCAACTGGCCATGTGAATAATGAGGACGCCAGGTTATTTGACCACTGATATTATTAGGGCAGCAATAAACGATTAGTGTTATTATCAATTCATCTACAGGCTATTTTCTTGATTAAAGAATGAATTGTCTGATCTATAAAATTTGCGTTGTCCGCCATGTTTTGTCCACCTGATAGTTTGAAACCCAAAGATGTTCAGTTTGTTCCCACTGATGACTAAGAAGACCGAAAACATATTCTGATTTTAGGAGGGACTTTTGGTCAATTGACTAACCATATTACTATTTCAAATCAATCCATTTAGTTTGTCACGTTGGTACAAGGTACAATTCCAATGAAATGGTATCCCATCAGCTCCTTAAACTTTTGCATGAGGTCATGATTCAGCTCTACACACTGTGCACACACACTAGGGCTGTGCAATTAATTGAATTTCAATTTCAATTTCGGCTCGATCGGCAAAATAGTATAAATCGAGAAGAAACAATTATTTTGCCATGTTCTGTTTTGCAAGAACACTCAAGACACTTATTTTGTCTTGTGTTCTGAATGACACACGCATGCGCACATCCACACGTGCACATCCGCCCCTCCCGAAGCCAGTCAGGGAGGCAAGTCGTGTGCGTGTGCATATCATCCGCTGGAATTTAAAAACTCAGGGCGAGTAAAGATGGCAGCAGCGTTTGGTGAGCAAAAAAAAGGCAAAACCAACTCAGTTTTCTGGGAACAGCTAACGTTAGCTAACCCTGCTGTCCCTTTGCCCCCCCGCTGTAGTAGACGTTCACACTGTATTCACTTACTGTTTAAAACTTTTTCCAGCTTCCATAGGCAGACTGCTCAAAACCAACATGAAAAAACATAGTAATGTTCCCTCAGCATTTAGTTTAGTTTTGTTAAACTGTATGTAAATGAGCAGGGACGTTAAATCACCTGGAACACCAACGTTACTCTAAGGTACCGTCTACGTGCTGGATTTTCCCTAAGGTTAGCTAGCAAATAAGCCCACTGACAGCGACATTATTGTTGATATTTTGGCCCAGTGTTTAGTAATGCCAGTAGTAGTGGTCATAGTGAGTGAACATGTGATGTGAGATGCACATTGTGTTATGTGTGTGGAACTGTTCATTAGCTGTGTAACGTTATGTGTGATATCTGTAAAGCTGAACCGACTCACAGAAGTAAAACAGATTTTATTCTGATCCAAAGACTCTTTCTGTGAGATAAAGGACACTAACAGATTATAGCCTGGACACTATCCATTATATCCAAATGTTAATGAGGAATCGTGTTAAATAATTGTGATTTCAATATTGACCAAAATAATCTTGATTATAATTTTTTCCATAATCGAGCAGCCCTAACACACACCAGATTAATATTCAATATCTCTGTGATTACAAAGGGCAGCTACAATGCATCATTCATGGCAAACACAGGAAGTGTCCTTAGAGAAATGTATCAATTTCAGGCTAAATTTGCAGCCATTGCCGACTCCAGGAGCCAGAACAAAGCATGTTTCCTGCCTATCACAGCAACAAATGATTCATGCACAACAAAGAGGCCAGGTTATTGTACATATCAATTCCATGAGTTACTGATGAATGGATAAGTGGTCCCGGCACTAATTGCATCAGTCCAAATCCCAGATGTACCATTTCAAACCCTTCTACTACTCACTTCTTCGGAAAGTCAACTGTTGCCATTATTGACTGAATGCTGCAATCTGACGTCTAATTCATTCAGGGAATAATAACACTGTCCACACAGTCAGGAACAAATGAACTCAGCAACTTTCTCACACAACACACACACACACACACACACACACACACACACACACACACACACACAATACAGAGTTGATAGGAAGGAGCTGCATGACAGCACCAAAACTCAAGCACGCACACACAAACACGCACAGTCGAGCAACAAAAGGTACTAGAAATCTAGGAATGCCAGTGTTGTGACACAGTGTTGGCTTGTACAAGAAAACATGCCATACCAGTGGCATTTTTTTGAGTTTGTCAGACACAGTAGGCTATAAGCTTCTATCAAATTATCACCACACATTTGACAGTTGGCTTCACTTGACAGGACAGCTAAACCTGTCTCAGGCCAGACTCATGGTTCTAGGGACACTTAATCTGTAGCCCTGCCTTAGCTCTGAAGCTAGCCGAGCTCCGCCTACATGCAGTTTTTTTGTCAGGTCAACGGTCCAGTTAGTGAGTCAGAGATAGCAGCACGAAAGGATGAGCATGGGGAGTGATGGCGACCCACAAAAGTTAGAGGACCTGCCGGCCTCTTTAAGATCGCAAGTTTGGGAAAACTTTGAGACTTTGTGGCTGCAGCCTGGAGCCTTGCCCTCCCACCTGGTGCCGTCCCCACCTCGAAAACTTTGGTCTTCGGGTCAGTTCCAGTAGTAGACTACAGGCGAGAGAGTGGTGGAAAAGACGAGGATTGTGTGTCGGCGTTGTTCAGCAGTTGTTGGGTATGTGAGTGGAAATACATCTAACATGATAACACATATCAAACGCCATCACCCAGATGTGCCAATCACTGGAACAAGACAAAAAAAAACTGTCCATCTGCTCCTTCGTACAGTGCTTAACCAGCCTTTAGATACAAATAATGAAAGTTAAATTAAAGGGAGAAGAGCTTGGATGTTAAACAAGAGCTTATTAATTATTGTATCTACTGTTAAAAAAAGAAATCCTGGTTAATCTCTCATATACTATTCTTTTTGCACTTGCTCTGTTTACTTTAAGTTTTTATTTTTGTATTCCTCCTGAAAGTGACTTTATTTTGTGGTTGGATTGATAGCCTACATCTGGCTTCAGGTTGCACTACTAATTCATTTTACTTGGACTGCATTGCTCAAGTAAAATGTTAACTGTAAAGTGTTAAACAATTTTAATAAATAGAAATTTGAACCTTATTGAAATTTGTTTTGTGTAAATTTTTTATAATTGAGCAATGGGAAAAGAATCGCTAATTGAAAAATTAATCGAAAAATTAATAGTTAGATTAATCGAAAAATTAATCGTAGATTAGTCGACTAATCGAAAAAAGAATCGCTATATTAACCGTTTAAAAAAATAATCATTTGGGACAGCCCTACAAAAGACACTCATGGATTATAATTAGAAAACTGCACTTTAAAATTTTCATTCTTTTTTTTGAAGATGTCTTTTTGGGTTCAGTTCAATGAAATAATGTTGCAAATAATGTCCTTTAATATTTTTTTTTATTCAACAAGCCATTTCTTGTATTTTAGCAGTTTACTGAAAGCGGCAGAAAGCCCGAACTGAGTACACTTTAACATCTGTTTGTTTGCAAGCAACACCGTTATCGCATATTTCTTCATATCGTGCAGCCCTACCCATGACAGAATGCTTTCCTGACATCAGATCTGGCCCGGAAACATCAGCCACTAAGCCACCACCTAAGCCAAATAACATAATAAAGATTATACCCATAACAGTGTCAGTTGATGTTACTTATTTACTGTTATCAGCCAAAGCAGCAAACGGGGCAGCTAAACTTGTCTCAGGCCAGATTTACAGGGCTTTTTCAACTCATGGAGAAATAAACATCAGCATTTTCCCTTTAAGCAACCAGCCCATGACTAGGGCTGCACAATAAATCCTTTTTTTTCCCCTCTTTAAATCAAGATCACTATATTCAACAACGTTATTAAATATCGCATATTTTCTCATATCGTGCAGCCGTGCCCAGTACCGAATGCTTTCCTGACATCAGCTCTGCCCTGGAAACATCAGTCACTCAGCCACCACCAAAGCCAAATAACATGATAAAGATCATATCCATAACAGTGTAATTTGATGTTACCTATATTTACTGTTATCAGCTAGAGAAGCAAAGTTTGCCATCAGCTGCATGACGTCAAAAATCCAGCCTAGTTTAGGAGAGCTGTCGTTAGCTTGGCCATGTTGGGCCTGGCAGCGGCACAGCAGCAGCAGCATAATATTCAAAACTTGACAGCGCGATAACCTCACTAACGTTAGCTAGCGTTAGCAACGATAGCTTCCACATAAACCGTTACAAAGCTTATGCTATTAACGCTTATATAGTTAGCAAGTCGTCTCATCAGAGCACACAAAACACGTACACATTAGTAACATTGACACAATGCAGCCTTTTATCACCCTTTTAGTTTTTTTATTTTAGCATTTTTTGGTTAATGCTACGGCTATCGCGGGTTAGCTCAAGTTGAACATGTAGCCTTAGCTTATTAGCCATCACCAGCTAGCTTTCAGTGCATCTAGCTGATATAAAAACATTGAATGGATAATAAACATGTGTGCTAATAAAATAACGTTACCTGGGCGGACTTGGGCGATCACCCATCATCCCAGATGTAAATACAGGGGGCAGTGCTAATGCTGCTACCGTTAGCTAGCGCTCACAGACTGACAGACCGACTTGGGAAACACACACCGTCCCGAGTCCCGAGTCCCGACCCCGACAAGCTGCAGCCGACCGAGTGGCTGTTAGCTCTCCAAACGTAGTACTTTACCTTGATCCTCTGTGGTTCGCAACGGAGACGGCGGCGGAGGAGTTATCCTATGTTTGGAGCTCTATCTAGCTGTGAGACTACCTCCAGCTCGGTGCAAACAGCAGGAAGATCTGGCCTCAAACAGCCAAACCCACGAGTACCTTTTTCCTTCCAACGGAATAATCCTCAAACTCCCATTAATAACAAAATACGGCTATATAAAACGATTATGATAACGCAATTACATTCCTGTTAATGATTCAATTGCTTGTCTTCCCCAAACCCCTGGATTTTGGTGTTTTCCTTAGCTCGTTTGTGATTCGGGGCTGTTTCTTTTTCACCCTATTGTCAACACTGGCACACATAACAGACACGCACAGCAGCGTGCTTGACGGGTTAAGATCGACGTACGACGGCGATTGGCTGCCGGGAGCAATGTCAAGCGCCGTGATTGGACAAGAGGAGGTGTCAATCACAGTGCAGAGGGAAATGAGGCTCTGAATCCGCCGGTTAGGTGGAGGAGAACGGACAAGGAAAGGCAGAAAGCAGTGTGCGCCGAGTGTCTCCGCCACACAGCGCGCAGGAATGAGGCTAAACCTGTCCGAGGCCGTGGGCCCAGCCCTTCGCTTCGACACTTTTTTACCCGCACTTGGACGGCACAGTTGACCCAGCTTTACTGTACATTGGTCATATTTCCAGCCCGCTGCGGAGCCGAAGCAGCGCGGTGTTAAGGAAGAGTGGTTGTGGATTTCTGTGCAAGCCCCGAGATTAGAGAGGGGTATGTTAGCAGAAAGAGAGTTACATAACTATATAACATTTAAGTCTACCAGGGGCGGTGCCAACCGTTTTAAACATTTGGGGCTCAGCCCAAATTTAGGGGGATCCAGGGGCATGCTCCCCCCGTGGAGATTTTCTCCCCATTTACACCCTAACATACTGTATATGCACAATTTATATTAGAATTATTAGAATGCCTAAAAATCTGTACATCATTTGGGAAAAACATGATAGTTGTAAAGCCTACACCCTATATTATATCAAATTGTTCTCCAACTGTCTTTATCATTTTGAAACAATAAGACAACACATGTTGAGGATGACTCCTGCCACCTTAAAAGAGGCAAACATTGTCTGATTACTATTTGTAAATTACATAACAGGGTAGGAATGTGGCATAAACAGCATTACTAATCTCAAAACCTATTTTTGTTATAGTCTGCTGGAGTAGAGTTCCCACAAAGAATGTTACCTGTCTGCTATGTTTGCATCCATCCCATAATAATGTGGGCTGCTCTAAATGCAAATCAAGGATCCCTAACAATGACAAGTAAACGTGGTCTTCAATAATCTGAATTGAATATAAGGCCATAAGAATTTTTTCCTCAATGATATTCGATTTCTGTAGGGAGTAATGTAGTATTAGTAGTATCATAGAACAACCCCCCCCCCCCATGAAAATCCTGGCAGACATATACATATAGATGGCGATATTTCCCCAGTAACAGAACTTTGGCTCCATTGATAACTGCTGCAGATTGATTTCTTTTTGTAGTCTTATCAAAAATGTAACAAAGTTCTAACTGCTCTAGAAATGCATACTTTTGTCTGCTAGTATGATTGAGAAAATAGTGGCTATTTGCTTCAATCACAGAAGTGCATCTCTTCCAGAAGGAATCTCCTGTAAAAGCACTCTTCTGTTGTATGCATTTAATGATGCAATGCCTCTCATCACCATGTAAATATGTTTTGTTTCATTATAAGGAGGTGTGAACCACCACACGTTAATGTCTCTAATGTAAATAAAGATTTTGCTTCAACAGCCTCACCGATCCCAGCAGGATTTCCCTGGAGTCACACACAGACACACACTCACACTGTCAATCATGTTATTCCACTCTTTGCTATTTGAGAGCGAAAGCTGCTCCCTCAGCGCGATCCTGCTGTGATGAGCTTCCACCATGGGATGCAGTAACAGCAGTCGCCCTGCACCAGCTTCAACGGAGAAATACGTCAACCACACAATCATATAACGGACATTTTGACACGTTAGTACAAATTATAATTTAAAAACGAAAATGTCAGAGAAATCTCAGCTGTGTCCCAATACCATACTAACTTCACAGAATGAATACAGGGTTTCCCCTGCTATTCTAAGACCCAAGCCGTTTTGGGCACCGCCTAAGCCAAATGAATGGAAATTCAACGTGAGCATCAAAACTAACTAAATGACTCTCCTCAGATCTGATCATTGGAGTTGGTTCCTGTGGACTTCTTTAGCAAGTTTTGTCTGTAAGCATTTTATTTTAATTATTTTTAAAGATTTTTTGGGGGGCTTTCCCCCCCTTTATTTGATAGTGACAGTGGATAGACAGGAAAGGTGGGAGAGAGATGGGGGATGACACGCAGCAAAGGCCCACAGGTCGGATTTGAACCCAATAATTGCATTTTTTTTTATTGAAAAACACAAGACTGCTAACCCCCTTGCCAAATATGTGCACCTAAGTCTTCCACAAACCTAGGGAAAACACTGGAATGTTTAGCTGACAAATCTGCTAGATTTGCATCCATCCCATAATAACCTAAATGTAAATCAAGGATCTCCAACAATGCCAAGTAAATGTGGTCTCCAATGCTCTGAATTGAATATTATGCCATTTTTTTCAATTATATTAGATTTTTGAAGGGAATAGTAGCAGTAGTAGTAGTAGTAGTAGTAGCATAGAACTCCCCATGACAAGTATGACTAAGTATACAGTGTGTACCATACATTGAGATTCACAGTATATTGTTGTTGTTTTTCAGTTAGTATTCAAGAAGTCAATGTACTTCATGGTTTTGTACTGTCAGGAAAGTATGCAGCAAGACGTGTACCGACAAATCATTTCTACGACCAGCGGCTCTACAGCACGCTCTGTTGGCCGACAAATATGTCCCCCCAATTTTCACCTTAGGAGGCTGAAATTTGGCAGGGAAGGCAAGTGTGTGTGTGTGTGTGAGGTTGTGTGTGTGCCAGTGCCTGATAGGATTGCTTGGTTTTTCCCCAATAAAACGTGATATACAGCCTATTTGGTATTAAGAAAATCCTATTAATAATAGCCTACTGGTTATAACAATTACAAGTAAGTAAGGGTACTCATGTGGACAGAAATAAGAAGTGCCGGCCCATTTCAGGCACTGGCGTGTGTGAATGCATGCGCGTATATGGTCACAGCTATTGCAAATTTGTGCTTGTTGATTTGTTTAGATTTTCTGAGATCTTCCTGGGGTTGCTCGGAGTAGGTGTACATCCTGGAGCATTAGTTTTGTCCAGCGTGAACTTACTTCATACCCCAAACCTTCTGGTATGCAGTACAGAATAGAGACACAGGGGTAGTTTAATTGCCACCTTGCATTAACATGCAATCTGTATATCAAATCTGGATCAGGAAAATGCAGTGTCGTCATGCACGCTACCTAAACTAAACATGGAGAAGCAGCATTCAGTTTCTGTGCACCACACATTAGGGGTGTAACAACACATCAATCTAGATCTCGATATGTATTTTCAATGATCAAATTGAAAATATCGATAAATATCATCTTTAAAATGCTCCTTTATTTTGAAAGTCCCACTTTATATTTATTCTTTTTAGTAAAAAGAATAGTGTCTTTCATTGAATTGTCTTGAAGAGCTCAGTCCTGAATTTAAAGGGTATGAAGGGGTATGGAGGTTGATGGTAATTGTTCATTTTGTAACCCTTGTGTTCCCGTCAACCGTGAAAAAAACACTTTTTATTCAACGCCTTTTTTTCACCGTTTGTTTTGGCTTTTTCCAACGTTTTAAATTGTTACATTTTTCTTCTACACATTTTCAGTGCTTATTTCTACGTCACATATTTTCTGATATAAAACAAAAATTGAAAACACAATGGTTAAGATATGCCAATTTGTAATTATATAAGTCATTATTGGTTGGACTGTTGAGCTAAAGCTATGCTAGTTGTTGGTACTTGACCCTATACAGTACACGTTCATAGTAAGTAAGTAAGTAATTTATTTGATATAGCACCTTTCACAGACAGAGTCACAAAGTGCTTCACACAAATGACATTTGATTAAAAAACATTAAAATCCAAAACAGAAAATAATACAAGCAACAACAAATGCAGTTTGAGTGAGGATTAAAAAAAACAACCACAATTACAAACATGAGACAAAAGCCAGTTGAAACAAGTATGTTTTCAAATGCTTTCTAAAAGCGTCAACCGAGATTGCAGAACGTAGGTTAACAGGAAGAGCGTTCCACGAGGGTGGAGTTACCACTTCGAAAGAACGGTCACCTTTAGTCTTTAAAGGAGTGCGAGGGACCACCAGGAGTCCTGGTTAGAGGACCTGAGGGACCTGGTAGTGATGTACGGCTGGAGCAGGTCAGAGATATAAACAGGCGCCTGACCATGCAATGCTTTATATGTCAGAACTAGAACCTTAAAATGGATCCTGAGCTTTATTGGAAGCCAATGTAACATGGATAACACAGGAGTGATGTGTGACATTCTGTTGGACCTGGTCAACAGCCTAGCAGCAGAATTTTGCACTAGTTGCAGACGTTCCTGGGATGACTTGCTAAGACAGGTGAAAACAGAGTTACAGTAATCAAGTTGTGATGAAACAAAACCATGAATGATTATCTCAAGTTCCCCTTGTGATACCATGGTCCTGAGTTTAGCAATGTTTCTCAGCTGGAAGAAACATGTACGGGACAGAGAAATGACATGTTGTTCAAGAAACATATTCTGATCAAATATAACACCAAGGTTTCTAAGACTGGACTGTACCACTGAAGAAAGGGACCCCAGAAGATTAATAACTTTGGAGGCTGTAGTATCTGGAGCGACAATAAGGACTTCGGTCTTAGCCTCATTGAGCTGCAAGAAATTGTTTGCCAACCAATCCTTAATGGAGGACAAGCAAATTATAGCAACAAAAATACCGAGGGAGAACATGTAAATGATAATAAAGAGGGGTGCAGTTTACTTCATTGGCTGTGTTATTACACATTCACATAATAATAAAAATAACTTTTATTTATATGGTGCCTTTCATGAAACCCAAGGCCACTTTACAGAATGACTGTGGCTAAGCTAAGGGAGGTCGGAGGCTGTGGTGAACAGGTGGTGTGTCAGGAGGATTTTTAAACATGTCCAGGGATGGAGCAGGGAGGGTGTTCCAGAGGGATGGGGCTGCAACACTAAAGGCTCTGTCTCCGAAGTACAGAGTCTGGTGTGGGGAATGGAGAGCAGGCCAGTGTCTGAGGACAGCATGTTTCAGGGTGGGGTGTATGGATGGAGGAGGTCGGAGAGGTACTGTGGGGCCAGGGCACGGAGGGATTTGTAGGTGAGAAGGAGGATTTTATATGTAGCTTACTTGGGAGCCAGTGAAGGTAGATGAGGGTTGGGGTGATGTGCTGCCAGGTCTTGGTGTGGGTAAGGACTGTGGCGGCAGAGTTTAGGACATACTGGAGCCTGTCTAGGGTTTTGCTGGGGACCCCAGACAGGACTTCATTGCAGTAGTCCAAACAGGAAGTAATTAAAGCATGAATGGGGGTTTCTGCCACGGAGTCAGAGAGTGATGGCCGGAGTCTGGAGATGTTTGAGATAAAAAAGGCTGATTTGGTGATGGATTTGATGGGAGTATGGAAAGAGAGGGTGGAGTCCAGGATTACACCAAGGTTGTGGACCTCGGAGGATGGGCAGATGGCACACCCGTCGACATCCAGGATGAGATCTCCAACCTTCTGGAGCAGCACCTTGGGGGCCACAACCAAGAGCTCTGTTTTATTGTTGATAACAGTGATGGAACCAAAACATGTATCCTGGAATGTATTCAAAACTTTAACGGGTTTAAAAAAGTAATGAACAGATTTGACTGAAAAACTCAATTATATTGTTAAATTGCAATTATTTCTGAGACAACTAATAGCACAGAGCAGCAGTGTTTGTATTGGTCGAACGGGCACCTGTCTGGTCAACACTGAACAGTGGTGACCTTTGACCTTTGACCTGCGATCTACCCCCGAACAGGAAAGGCACGCTGAGATTTGTCCGTCGGAGCGGATATTCAGAGGACTTTAATGTAACATCGACATCAAGAATAAATAGGTTTACTCCCCGAGTCCAGTTAGTCCGACTCACGCAGCGTTTTCTCTCGCTTCCTTCTTCTCTCTCTGGTAGCCATGTTTTTTATGCGGCCTGGATTTGAGGCTCAAAGCTGATTCGGACTTCATCGACTTCCTTTTCCCTGCGGCGAGCTCCTCCCCTCCTGGTTTCCAGAGCAACAGTTGAGCGTCTTCTCCCCCGGTGACCAGAGCCTCCCCCGCCGCGTCCCACAGGTAGCAGCGCACCGTGGAGGCGTGGCCTCCCTCCAGGGTCCTCAGCAGGCGAAGCCCCCCACCGGTACACTCCATCAGGTGGAGCTCCCCGCTGTTCTTCCCTCCGACCACCAGCAGCTTCTGGGCCTCCTCCAGCCACCCGCCCCCCACCAGGTAATCCACGCCCCCCCCGTCGGCCAGCAGAGCCAGGCCACGGGCGTCCCGAGTGCTGAAGACGGTGAGGGGCTCGTCGGTGTCCAGCTGACCCAGATCCCACAGGTGCAGGCCCTCGTCATGGCTGAGGCACAGCAGCTGGGTGTAGTCGGCGCCGCACCAACGCACGGCGCCGGCGGACGAGTCGCTGTTACAGGTGGCGAGCAGCGCCTCGTCCTCCGCCCCCCGGCTCAGGTCAAACACGTTCACCAGGCCGTCCGTGGAGCAGGACGCCAGGCGGTCTTTCTCTCGAGGGTGGAAGCTCACGTGTGTGATGTCATCACTGTGGGACTCGGAATACACACCGAGGAGCCCGCCGCCGGGCTTTCTGACGTCCCAGAAGACCAGGAAGCTGTCCTCCTCGTTGACCTGCTCGGTGCCGGCACACAGGAGCGCGTCGCTGCAGCTCAGGTCCACGCTGCAGTAGGTGTGGGACGGGTCGCTTCTAAACACCTGGGCAGCCTCGGTCCCGGGGCGGCGGACGTCCCACCCCCGGACCGTCCCGTCAGCAGAGCCCGAGTAGAGGAAGTCAGGGGACGCGTGGGAGAAAACAACCCCGCAAAGCGGGCCGCTGTGGCCCCGGTACTCCCCCACCAGGTTCAGAGAGTCCTTGTTGTGAAGGTGGACGGAGAAGTTGGAGCAGGACACGGCCAGCAGGCCGGCCGGCTGCAGGGCCACGTCCAGCAGGTAGGTGGCGTCCTCTGGAAGAGAGCGCCTGGCGAGGGACAGGCCTCGGAGCTTCTCCTCCAAACCCTCCATGGCCGCTCAGCGGGACCAGATTCAACCACGCTGAACAGGAAGAAGAAAAGCACACCTTTAAAGTTGAGCTTCAGAAGCCAGGATTACATTTAGTCCATTCATCTCTCGGAGAAGCACACACCTTATGAACATTATGTACAACGTAACAGCAGGGCTGGGCGATAGGGAGAAAATCAGATATCACGATATTCTCGTCCTAATACCTTGATGGCGATATTGTGGCGATATTCTAGGGTTGACTATTGGTGCTTTAACAAAATATCTTCACAATGAGATTTTAGATAAATAATCATCAGTAGTGTGGACATAACGTCTAAGTGGGGAAAGGTACAAGATAATAGAACAGCTAGAACAGTCTGGTAAGTTCAGAAAAGTACATCACTTTACTGTAATGCAGCCTTTAAAACCAGGAAAAGACACCACTTATGTCATATTACAATATCCAAAATCTAAGACGATATCTAGTCTCATATCACGATATAGATATAATATCAATATATTGCCCAGCCCTACATAACAGCAACAATTGGCTAACCCTTGTGTGGCGTTCATATTTTTGTTCCACAGCCAATGTTCCCGGATCTGGTGGGCCCACCACATTATTAGGCTTTTAAATCAATACAGCCATAACAATTTATTTAAAAAATATTAATAGATGTTTACTTTAGGTCAATTGCCAATGATATAGACATAATTTATGGTTCATATATGTACCCCTGTGAGATCACATTTATGATAATTTTCGTTTTTGTGAGAAAACAAGGAAATTCAATTATAGAAAAGGTAAAAAAAAAAAAATAGAAACAAGATTGTGGATCATTATTGGTGCTTATTTCTTAGAACTTCATCAGAACAGGTGAAAGAGCTTGAAATGTAACAATGTTGTAACTTTGTGTGGGAATAGCAGGTGTAGAAAGACAACATAGTTTCATATTAGGGATGTTAACCGTTGACCGTTTCAACGTTAACCGGTCAAAATTATTGTTAGTCGGTTAAAAAAAAAAAGTGATCTCTAAATTAGGCAATTATAGAGATATTGGAATAAACTACAACAGTTAGCCATCTCATTCCAATATTTTTTTTGTGTGAAGTGAAATAATCCCTCATGCAAAATTTTTCATAAGGCATAAAAAAAAAATTGTTTGGTTCCGGTTTGTTGTCTGTTGAGGTCATGGGTCATAGGGAATTTATTTATTTATTTATTTTTTCCCAGTGGCAGCAAAGGATAAGTAGGATTTTTTTTTTGCCTTTACAGTAGCGATGGATACTCAATATTTTCATAACAGAGCCTATCTGTTACTACATGTACAGTTGTCGCTTAATAAATTGAAAACATGTAATTCACGTGCATATTAAGTAGCCACGTGTATTTGTTTTGGTCTTATAATACAGCCACAGGTTTAGCGCTCCAGCGGAGAGGATGGTTCGTTTAGACAGCAGCTACGTTTACAAGAGTTTGTCCAAAAATCAAGATTCGTTGCAAACTAAGAAACAGACTACAAACTGACATCTTTCATTTTAGCTTGTTTGTAAAGTCGCTATTTGCAGAGTAGAGCTTTGTATGCACCGCGCGGTGAACAAGAGTGGCCAGCGCATGAAGAGCAGACTGAAATATCGGGTTCTACATGTTTAAATTTGCCTGTAGAACAGGTAGGTGGGTTTTGATAAATATTGACTCTTTAATCATGGAGGGTTTATTGTAGGCTTCTTACGGTTAACGAGTGGACCGTTAGTTCATCTGCGCCAGTGGAAGTAAATAATGTATAAGCTGTAGCTATCGTTTCTGCTATCGTGTGTGTGTGTGTGTGTGTGTGTGTGTGTGTGTGTGTGTGTGTGTGTGTATCGCTGTTCAGAATCCCGTCTATCTTCCATAATGCAACGCTTGTATCCAAATGAATTGTGTTGTGAAGTTGTCATTAGCTTCACTGCTGTTAGCCACCTCCACTGAGCCCCAGGGACTTGCTGTAACGTTAGAGCACTCTAAAGGGTGTCTACCTTTCATTTGATCGGGTTTGCTTGCTACGTTGCTATCCTCTTGAACGACATTAAACACAACATATAGTTCATGAGTGGTTTCATCTGCCCTGTTTAACGTGTTGAAGCTCCCCGGCGGCGCAGTAGCGCTGTAGCTGGCCGCCGTGGCCGGTGAGGGCTGGTTGAAGGCGCCGTCCTCACGCTGTTGCCCTAAAACTGGACACGGCAAAGTTAAGTGGCGCTGCGGCGACATCGGGTCCTCTTCCAGCAGTATGGGGTTCCATTTTTGCCAAAATTAAGTCGACATGCTACCTGTCTATGCTTTGTGTCGTCTTCCATGTCTATGTGTCTATTATCTGTCTATGTCTATGTCTGTCTGTCTATGCTATGTGTCGTCTTCCATGTCTATGTGTCTATTACCTGTCTATGTCTTTGTGATTGCCCACATGACTCAACTTTTGTCTGTGTCAACTCAACTTACTCCTGTCGTCTGTCCTTGTCGTTTGACCATGTCGTCTTGCTGTGTCAATGCTGCATGTGTCATGACTATGCGTCGTTTCCCTCTGACGTTACCATGGTCGTTACTATGTGTCGTCTTCTCTCTCTTGCTTGTATTGTTGCTATGTGTCGTTGCTATGCGTCGTGTCACTCTGTCGTTGCTTTATGTTGTTTCACTCTGTCGTTAGCAAGAGCTAACGTTAGCTAGCAAGAGTTCCGGCAGGTGATGTCACACAATCCCAGCATGCAGCAGTCAATATCAAAACACTGCCATCGGAGCTGGGCCAGAGTTAGCTAGCTACGTTACTAGCTAGTTGCACCTATTGTAGATAGCTAGCTAGCTATCTATATAAATAGATATTTTTATTGATCCCAAGGGGAAATAATTTGCTACCTATTTAATAAACGCCTTGATTCAGCATGGTGGATAGCTGCTGTGCGCAGGGATGCCAGAACCATCGGAAAAAAGATAATGGATAGCATGAGATTCCTAGCTAAAGATCCCGAGAGAAGAAGTAAATGGATTGCTTCCATAAAACGTGCTAGAAGCAGACGGAACCAAACCGAGCGATGGGAGCCCACAAACAATGGATTTCGGTTATGCTGTGACCACTTCATATCAGGTAACGTAACAGAAATATCTTATTTATGTAGCTAGCTAACGTTAGCTAGCAAAAAGGCTAAAACGGTTTCTAACCGTTGGGGCTAATAGGGATACAGCTAGCTAGCTATGTTCCTTTCCTTTCTAGCCACAACCGTTCGGTATTACGAAAAGGCAAGTTCTACCTATGCAGTATGGCTTGGATTTTGTGTGGATTACAAAGGCTAACGTTGGCTAACCTCAAAGAAGCACTGTATTCATATTTAAATCCTAAATTCTCAGACTATACTGACTGATATTGCACTATTCCTTCCCTCGCTTTTGTATATTTTTTGTTAAATGGTAAATTCTATTGTATTGTTATACTGGACACGTAACAGTATTTTTTTTAATATTTCTTACTGTCCTCTGTTTTTATTCTTTATATGTTAAGTGAGTGTTGTACTTTAGAGCAAAGATTAACCAGAGTCAAATTCCTTGTTTGTTTACTCCAACCTGGCCAATAAAGCTGATTCTGATGTTTCTATGTACTTATGTTTTAGGGGAAAAAAAGAGTGACAACCCTCTGTCACCTGACTACGTTCCTTCAATCTTCAATCATGTTCCATCCCAGGAGAAGAGAAAAAGAAGAATGAGTTAGATGTAGTCAACAGAAGAACAAACTTCAAAGAATAGAGAAAGCAGCAAAGCCATCAGCTGCAGCAGTAATGGATCTAACGGATTGTCCTCAAGACAACAGCAAGCATCCTACTGCAGACCAGGTGAAGGAATCTAACATCAACAAAGAACTTGAAAATGAAAATAGTCTGCCTTTTCCCCATGAAAATGACGATCCAGCAACTTCACCATTAGAGAGTAAAGTTTTTTTTTTTTTTTTAAAGAAACACATCCCTTCTCTTGAGTTGGAATGTCGAGCTCTGATATGAATATGTTGTTAAAAGATAAAATGAATACAACTGCACTGAATGAGAATGGAATACATCCAAAAACTCTGCTGGCCGTCTCCTCACCCACACCCATTCCCGTGATCACATCACTCCCGTCCTTCAGAGCCTCCACTGGCTCCCTGTTTCCCAACGCATCCAGTTTAAAGTCCTCTTCACCCACAAAGCCCTCCATAACCAGGCTCCTTCCTCACAGACCTGCTCCACCACCACACTAACCTCCGCTCCTCTGACACTAACCTCCTCTCCCCACCACTCAGGACCACGCACCGTACCTGGTGGGACAGAGCTTTCACCATTGCAGCCCCCATCCCTCTGGAACTACCTACCCATACCCGTCCGTGTCTGTACTGACCTGGACACATTCAAAACACTAATCAAAACACACCTCTTCAGATTAGCTTTCCACATACAAAAGTCTTACATTTCTCACCTGATAGTTACTGGTTTTATTATTTTTAATTGCTTTTAAGATGCTTGTTTTATTGCTTATCTTTTTTAATGTGCTATACGTGCTGGTTTTACTGTATGCTATATAAATAACATTATTAGATGAGTCTACAAAATAATGATAGGTCAATATCCTCACTGGTTTACAAACATATTCACCACTAATGACAGTGTTCATTTTGTAGCTCTCTATCTCAAATGTAACATTATGTCAGCAGTACATGCTGGCTTTAATTAAGATGAGAATTAATTTGTAAAAAACAGATGTCACCCACCCTTTGCTAAACGAAGAAGAAATTGCCACTAACTAATAAAGTGACATGTGTATTGACCACACTCTAACACTCCACCCCTACTTCACCTTTTAAGCTCTACTAGGTTTTTGATCTGACAAGTCATTAAAACAGTCAACAAAACCTCAATGTAAAAAAACCCCATTCAGTACCATGCCTTAGTGCTCTTTTTGGAAAACTACATCAGTATGTTAAGTAAATAAAACTGCTGCTCTCACAAACTGCTACATGTGCTTACTTCTGTTTTTGGTTTCTTATAAGTCTTGTAGGTGTATTTCGATAAAGCCTATATATTTGGCATGCATTTTGTCATAATGTATTTGTCGATAATGTGACATTTAAACACATCTAGGTTTTACTTGTTGGAACTTGTTGCATTGATGTTGCACCATTTAAGGCAGAAATCTGATAATAGGTAGCATGATAACCAGTGCTATCCATCTTTACTTCACTTACAGGAGATTTGACACAAATCCAAATCTCCCCGTTTGAAATATTTATTTTTCAGCATACCTGCTTTAGTGTAACATGGGAAGTATTGATAGTTTATTTACCAGAACGAGTTCTTAAAATACAACCACAGCAGCACAAATATTTTGCTGTTGTACTTTGATCAAGTGTTACAACTCGTGAGAAAAGATAAGCACCTTGTTTCTAATTAACTGAGTTTCAGAAAAATAAATGTTGCAAACCCAATTACTCATATCTGTAAACATTGTTAAATTTCAGATTTAAAAAAAAAAGGTGCAAAACGTAACTATAGAGATGGCAAATCAATGTTTTTGATCACGTTGCTTGTATACATCATCCAACTAAAGAAAAGTACTCATATTTCTCACCTGATAGTTACTGGTTTTATTGTTTTTAATTGCTTTTAATAGGCTTGTTTTATATGTTGGATTTTATTACTTACTGGTTTTACGGTATGCTATATAAATAAAATGTATTATTAGATTAATCTACAAAACAATGATAAAAAGGTTAATATCCTCACTGGTTTACAAACATATTCACGACTAATGACAGTGTTCATTTAGTAGCTCCACATCTAAAATGCAAGTCCACCCTAACATTTTAGCAGTACATGCTGGCTTTGATTAAGATGAGAATTCATTTCTTTTGATTTCTTTGGCTTATTATTTTGACGTTGATTTGACCACCGTTTCAAAGCTTTTCAAACACTGTATTGACGTAATGTATTGCAGTTTGGTGCCGATGTGCAACTTGCTGTGTATGCGTATAGCGTAATACTGTGGACTGTTTGTGCAGTGTTGGTGAATGTAAGATGCCTAAACCACAGAGGATTCATTGTTCTAGGGCGATTAATGACAACAAATAAGTATTACAGTAGTTATATTTAATAGCATAGAAAAGTACTCTTGTTTACTGGCACTTCTGTAAACCAATCACAATCATTGTGGTGCGGCACTAAACGCCATACAGAGCAAAGGCGCCTCTGCAAAACATCCTCAGGAAGGAACTTGTTTTGGTGAAACGTACATTCCAAAGTATTTTTAGCTGGGCAACAGAAAACTCAGATTGGACAGTCTAGCTAGCTGTCTTGATTTACCCTGCAGAGATCTGAGAAAAGGTTAACCATAGTCCTCATAAATCGAGCAGAGTTTAAAATTACAACAAAAAAAAAACGGAAGGCATCCGAAAAGGGGGAGAAAAGAAAAAAAAAAATGAACCGCAGCACAAACTCGAAGTGGTACGTTGTGTATATGTATATATATTGACTAGATTACTCCAAAAGTCGGGGACTGCAGTATCCCAGACTCCATGAAATGGATAAAGTTGTCATAAGAGGTGTGCAGAGGCAGCCTTAAGACAACTTGACAAGTGTTGGCCTCTGGGAACACTCTCCTACTGTCATTGTCGCCATGCAAGAATTCCAGCCGTGGTGGGTAGGGAAACCCAAGCAGTGGAATGGTGTCTACCCCTGAGGCAAATGTTAATATTTGTTGCAGGGTCACAGGTCTAGTTCCCTCTAAAGGAGAAGCAAAACAGAAAAATAAAGTTATCAATATGCCATCCCTTTAAAACCGCGCAAATGTTAAGCAATAAACTTAAATGGTAAAATGTGTAATATTGACTTTAAAACTATACCATTAGCATTTATTTGACCAATTTTGAGGATAGCATAATACAAAACAAAACATACCATCCACCTCCAGGAGCCAGTCTTTCCAGAACATGAAAGCCTGGTTCTCATGTCTGCGCCTGTTGCTCCCTGGCTCAGAAAAACTTACGGTGAAAAGGTTCTGAAGGTCTTCCATATCAACACCTTTGTGGCTTCCAACAAAAAGAGGTTTCATTACCTCCGGATGCTTTGCTATTGCCTCAGCAATTCCAAACTGCTGAAGTCCCGCTTCCAACCTGTAAAAGCACAAGTATTATACTCAGAAAATGCAGTGTTTCTATTCAAAAGTTAACAGCCAAACAACATTCCCACCACCTGCACACATTCCACCTTATCTTGGACACATGATTGATGGGCAGAGTGATCTTGGGCCATATGTCCTCATTTGCTAGATTTTTCACATATGTCATCCCTACAATAGAGTTTTGACTATTCAGATTTTAGACTTATTTATATTTTCACTTCCAGATTTATACAGTGATATTAAAAAATATATATATATATATATATATATATATATATATATATATATATATATAGCGCAATGTGTTGTTACACCAAGTCCTTAAGGGCACAATAAATGCAATGTGACACCTTATTGTTAATATAAAATTGACATCTGGCATACGCTACATTCTAACATAAGCATACATTTGAGTTTGCTAAAATCTGGGATTATGAATTTGCCATACACAAATTTCTCAAATCAATTGCTTATAAAATATTCAGTTAGTTTTTAATTAACCAGATGAATGTCTGCAATCATTCCACCCTGGTATACAAGGTGTGCTACCATTTACCCTTTGCAACTTCTCCCGAATTTCCATGTCATCCACCTCCTCAATCTTAATTGGTGGAGTTGGACAATGGGCAAGCATGCATTAGAGACGCTCTGAAAAAAAGGACGGCCTGATGCCTCCGTGGACAATGGCAAAAGCGAGCATTTCTCCAATATATTTGTACTCTCCACAATCCAAAGCTGAAACAGAAATTTGTGTTACAACAGTAAAAAGTTAAACAAATTCAAGGACTTAAATTCACAGGTGGTAAACCTAGGCAAATGTGTATTTAAGCTGTCACTTAAAAAAAAAAAAGTAAAACAAATTTTAAATGACACGCTGGCCATTATGACTATATGAAGATATTTGGTTTATATTATTCCCATAGTATTGACCATAGGCTATAAGAAATAACGGCATGTTCTTAACTCACATTCCCTTGTGCTACAAAATGAAAAGCCCTATAGTATGTTCTCAATTAATTGCACTGAATGTTTATTATAAATGCAATTTATACTAATGAAAGCAAAGTCTTATTAGTGGCATTTCACAAAAGGTAAGCTATGCTGACAGAGAGGACAAGCAGCAGCGAAGCAGACAGACCTACAAACACCCCAGCTCTCAGAGCTGCAGCAGTTCAAAGGACAGGCTTATTCTTCTAAGTGTTTGCCAACATAAAATAAAGGATCCCTACAGAGAGGATTTTCTTTAGAGTAAAATCAGCTTTTTTTAAAACAAGAAACCTCATAGATCGGTATGGCTCAACCCACCAGAACCCAAATTAATAAACAGTAATTTTAGCATGTAAAGATCCATGTTATTTTCAATCGGTAGAGTATCTGTTAATTTCAACCAAAACAAGTGATTGATGGGAAAGGCAAACAGCTTTTTCATAAGTTTCATTTTGTTTGTCAACTTTGTGTATTTTATGATGCAAAAAATGTGTTTACTTACATGGAGTCTGGTGTGTTTTTTTTTTTTCAGAAAATGTTTAAGGAAAAAAATGGATCTTACTCTAAAAGAAAGCTCAACCTCCAGAGGATTCCTTTCCATAATGTTGTCAGACACTTGGGACATTAATCTGATCACATCAGTGGCAAAAACCATAAATTGAAAAAAACATAATTGTTATATATTAAAAAACATAATTGCTTTATCAGTGTTGCATACCACGGGATATCAAAGACACGTTTTTCTTGTCCTCTGGTCCAGTGAAGTACACGCTGTTTTTGATTGCCATGACCAGCAGGCGGAGGAATTCTCTGCTAGGGCCGCTGTCATCTACAGCCCCCTCTGTGGTGCCATCAACGTCAACAAACACAACATTGAGGCGATGATCTGGAGAAAACCTTGGCCTTCTGAATGCTCTGAAGGCACTCTCCAGTACAGACTCCCTCATGACATTCACACTGTTGGAGGCACTCCACCGTCAAGCCGGCTGGTGATGTTTTTTAAGACAGATATCAAATCAGGCCTGCAAAACATAAAATGTACATTTTTTCAACAATGAAATACTTTTATATAAGTGTATTATTATCATTATTATTATTACTACTACTACAATAACAAACGTGTGAAATAACATATTGTGATCCAAAATATAAATTAAAAAATAGACCAACTCCCAAAAAACAGGCTGAGAAAAAAGTTAATACAGTTAAGTATTCCAACAAACACTACATCAGTTCAACAAGGGAAATTCTCCACAGCGCTGCAGAGTCCACACAGCATTCCCATATGGTGGAAAAACATGCTCTGGTATATTGGCAATTCTTTAAAACAATCACAATCAGCATGGGCGGCCTCTGCAATAATTTCAGAAAGGAATTTGTCTGGGTGGGAGATGTGCATGTTGAAAAGTAGTTTTAGTTGTGCAACAGAAAACTCAGATTGGACAGATAGTCTAGCTAGCTGTCTGAATTTACCCTGCAGAGATCTGAGGAGCAGTTAACAATAGTCCTCAGAAATCCACCGGAGGTTAGAACGCCAACAAAGACAGAGGAAGGGGACGGACATCCAGCCGAAAAGACCGTAATCAGGCGTAATTTCCATCAGCACCTGACCAACCCTATAAGTGGTATGTCGTGGATATAAACTAGGGGATTACTCACAAGTGGAACTACAAGTTGCCATTATAAAACAAAATATTAAAGAATAACTCACTTATGTACTTGTGTGTCCAGCATCAGGGCACACAAGACCGGTTGGTGGAATAGAAAAAGGGCAGTGCTTTCTCACCCTATTTAAAAGGAACACTGACTCAGGGCAAAATCAATCAACCTGTGTGCAATTGACTCCAGCTAGCAAAGCTATGCTCATCACTTCTTCCAAAGCTTCCAAGGCATACGTGAAAGACTTTCACTGTTAAGACCACATTTGGCCATTACTATTTCGTATATTATTCCATACTAACAAAGAGCAGTGGTGGTCGAAATGTCACAACAGTTTTGGTGCAATGAATAAGTGAAAACTGGAGGCCTGCAGTGGGTGAGCCCTTACTTTTGAGACCCCCAAAAAAAAACAGATGTTGCTGCTATCGCTTTACTGAATTCTGTCAGATTACACATGGAATAACCCTGAAATTTGTGGTGTTAATTTGTACTTACTCGATGGTGAGAGCCTCATCCAATGTATCATTACTGGGTAGCAAAGTCATGGATCTGCCAAGGAAAGTGGCATTATTAGCTTGCAATCAGAGAGCCTTTTTCTCTATTCTTTGAAGTTTGCTCTTCTATTGACTACATTTAACCTCATTCTTCTTTTTCTCTTCTCCTGGGATGGAACATGATTGAAGATTGGAGGAACGTAGTCAGGTGACAGAGGGTTGTCACTCTTTTTCTCTAAAACATAAATACATAGAAACAACATCTGAATCAGAATCAGCTTTATTGGCCAGGTTTGAGTAAACAAACAAGGAATTTGACTCTGGTTAATCTTTGCTCTAAAGTAGGCTAGGCTACAACACTCACTTAACTTATAAAGAATAAAAACAGAGGACAGTAAGAAATATATAAAAAAAAAATACTCAAGTGTACAGTATAACAATACAATAGAACTTACCATTTAACAAAAAATATACAAAAGCGAGGGAAGGAAATGTGCAATATCAGTCAGTATAGTCTGAGATTTTATGATTTAAATATGAATACAGTGCTTCTTTGAGGTTAGCCAACGTTAGCCTTTGTAATCCACACAAAATCCATGCCATACTGCATAGGTAGAACTTGCCTTTTCGTAATAACGAACGGTTGTGGCTAGAAAGGAAAGGAACGTAGCTAGCGATAGCTAGCTGTATCCCTACTAGCCTCAACCGTTAGAAACCGTTTTTGTTAGCTAACGTTAGCTAGCTACATAAATAAGATATTTCTGTTAAGTTACCTGATATAACCGAAATCCATTGTTTGTGGGCTCCCATCGCTCGGTTTGGTTCCGTCTGCTTCTAGCACGTTTTATGGAAGCAATCCATTTACTTCTTCTCTCGGGATCTTTAGCTAGGAATCTCATGCTATCCATTATCTTTTTTCCGATGGTTCTGGCATCCCTGCGCACAGCAGCTATCCACCATGCTGAATCAAGGCGTTTATTAAATAGGTAGCAAATTATTTCCCCTTGGGATCAATAAAAATATCTATTTATATAGCTAGCTAGCTAGCTAGCTAGCTATCTACAATAGGTGCAACTAGCTAGTAACGTAGCTAGCTAACTCTGGCCCAGCTCCGATGGCAGTGTTTTGATATTGACTGCTGCATGCTGGGATTGTGTGACATCACCTGCCGGAACTCTTGCTAGCTAACGTTAGCTCTTGCTAACGACAGAGTGAAACAACATAAAGCAACGACAGAGTGACACGACGCATAGCAACGACACATAGCAACAATACAAGCAAGAGAGAGAAGACGACACATAGTAACGACCATGGTAACGACAGAGGGAAACGACGCATAGCAACGACGCATAGCAACGACAGAGTGAAACAACACATAGTCATGACACATGCAGCATTGACACAGCAAGACGACATGGTCAAACGACAAGGACAGACGACAGGAGTAAGTTGAGTTGACACAGACAAAAGTTGAGTCATGTGGGCAATCACAAAGACATAGACAGGTAATAGACACATAGACATGGAAGACGACACATAGCATAGACAGACAGACATAGACATAGACAGTTAATAGACACATAGAAATGGAAGACGACACATAGCATAGACAGACAGACATAGACATAGACAGATAATAGACACATAGACATGGAAGACGACACAAAGCATAGACAGGTAGCATGTCGACTTAATTTTGGCACAAATGGAACCCCATACCAGCAGTGCTGGAGGAAAACGGGCATCTTGCATCGCAAGAGTGCTGTACAAAAATGTAATTATAGTTCGCCTTAAACATTTTATTTGTGTATTTGTTTAATTAGTATAATTTCTTCCCCAAGCTCATAAAATAAATTTGGGTCGCACATTAATTGACAGGGTCGGTCGGAAACCGGAACCAAACAATTAATTTAGTTAGGCCTAATCGCCTGTTTTAGCATTCTGAAGGTTCCTGTTTTATCCATTGGTTGTATCCTGTTGCAGTCTATTAGGCAATATTCCGCATAAGATGGGCTTATATTTGGAAACACATTACATCTGCATTTCAGTGGTAACAGATAAGGTGATGATGATCATCATCATCTTTCTTTATTATTGTTAGCACTACACTCAAACTAAAGCGGCGTCTCTTCGGAGCTGTCATTTTCTCAAATGAGCCGCGGCAATGTTTCTAACGAGCTTCTAACGCTAGACAAACGACTTTATTTTAAACGCGATCACCTGGCTTGTACCCAAACTATTTCGAAACTAAGGAGCCATTTGTCCTCCGATTACATACAAGCTCTGCGCCGCATTTGCGGGACTTGTTTCGCGCTGTAGGGGATTTAAAAAACGTGACGTGAGTGGAAGGGCGGTGTGTGGGTGTGTGTGTGTGTGTGTGTGTGTGTGTGTGTGTGTGTGTGTGTGTGTGTGTGTGTGTGTGTGTGTGTGTGTGTGTGTGTGTGTGTGTGTGTGTGTGTGTGTGTGTGTGTGAGAGAGAGATGCGACAGAGTTGAGAAATTGCAGGCGCGGCTCGAAATGGCTGTTATTTCAAATAGCGTAGCATATTTTAAACTAAACAGTTTCAACAGGTTAATGAGGCTCGGTGACCGGTCAAGAAAATTTACACCTCATATGTAATAGTTGTGTGTGTGTGTGTGTGTGTGTGTGTGTGTGTGTGTGTGTGTGTGTGTGTGTGTGTGTGTGTGTGTGTGTGTGTGTGTGTGTGTGTGTGTGTGTGTGTGTGTGTGGGGGGGGGGTACCATGTGCAGTCATTGTAAATAAATTCTTTTTTATGTTCTTCACAGAAAATGAGCCAAGGCCAGTGAGTTTGAGTTAGAATAGCATCATTTTTCTTTTAGCAAACATTGAAAACGACCACCACACAAGGGTTAATAGGTCGCCTCTTCTTCTATGGTAAGACTCCCGCTCCCTGAATGTATACTTGCTTATTGGCCATTCTGGTGTGCACATTAGGACATACCTTTTGATGTTTTAGAAACCATTTTGCAATTCGGCATACAATCAGTACAACAAACATGATTATAAACCACGTCAATTTATGGCAATAACGTGTAGTTTGGTAGATGTGACATATGCCGAATTAGGCCCAGGCAAACAGTAATCTACAATGGTTATATCTCGTATTCAAGGTTGTATTTTTAATTACCATTAAACATAGAAACCAAAAATAGACTTTTTTTTAAACGGAATTTGACATTGGCTTCTTTACCTTTGAGAGATTCGAGCAGAACTCGGGTCACAGTCACCGTCTGAATCATAGTTACTGTGCCTGTGTTATATGGGATTATTAATTATGTAATGTGGTGTTATTTTCAATAACCTACCTCCTTGCCAGAAATGTCCCCAAATTAAAGAACAATAACTCAACTTTGTAGATTACTTGGACACGTCTGTCGCCATTTTGGGCAAAAAAAAACCCGCAATACACTTTAAAGTTATTATGAACTATTTTAACATTAAAGTTATTCAAAAACCTGCTAAAAATTACCGATAATGTCATCACACCACCAGCTGGAAACTGAAAACACGCATGGAGGAAATGCTCTGTGTTACCATATTTACGGCCGGGTTGTAACTCTCCGTCAATAAAAGGTTCCGCTGGTGTTTGATAACAAACTTTCAGATATGCTAATAATAAAATAATTATCAAATTAAAACTAATACCCAACTTTGTCAAATAATCAAATAAGGAAGTGAACTAACATAAGACGCTGTTGCTACATCAAACATTCAATATATTGTTACTTTAAAATATAAATATTATAAAATATATTTCCGGTAGGCTATGGCCTTCTTTATAACTTTTGTTTTGTTTTTATTTTATTTGTGAAACTTAGTTTAATATATAATATATGAAACATAACAGCATTGTTTCCTCTGTTATTAATAAAAAAATGTAATGTCTCATAGACTATGCATTTTGTTCTATCTGATAAAATGATAATTCATATTTGTCATTTTCTGTTTTTTTTCTTCCCATATACTGTAAAAACGTAATGACTTAGTTCACTGTAGAGGGATTTCGATATAGAAATACTCATGAATTAGTTTTTAGACATATATTTGACATGTACCACTCAAGCTGGATTAGAACTTGGAAAATTGTGATTTTTCTATATTACTTTTATTTTTATCATTATTATGATTTGTTGCATCTATATGGAAACGCAAAGCCTTTAAACACTTTCAGATGTTTTTGGGTGTCTGAATAGTAGGCCTATATCCTGAGTTAAGAGATAAGGCATTGTAACTACTGACAACCAATATATAGTAGGCTACAAATATTCCATCTTGTTCAAAATAAAAGAGCCTTTATTTTACATCTTTCCTTTTGTACAATAAATGAAGTCCTTTCCAAAATAGTGAACTCTAGTTTAGTTGAGGTGTGAGTCCTGAGTCCTCCTGCAGGTGGCAGCAGCAGCTTTCTCTTCTTTGTGTTAAGGAGTCCCTAAAGCTCTCCAGCTGACCCAAATCTCGAGTGGCACATTAACAACTGAAATAAAACCACAGTTTCAACCTGTGGAGGCTTTGGACCATCATGTCAGGTTAAATGTGACCACGCAGACAGAAAGTGGGTTTAAAAATCTGTAGGTGGACCCTGAACTGTAATGTCTGCTCTCACAGTTAAAGGAAAAACCTTCAAAAGAAATCCTGCTAACAGACAAAAAGACTGGACCAAAGACACTGATGGAGATTAGAACAAAGATAGTCTTAGTGTCCTTCCATCTTGTCCTCAGAGGCAGCAGGTGTCTTTGGTTCAGTCATTTCCAATCAAACGTTCACAGAAGTCTACCCACAGTCCTGTGCGCTCGCACTTGTGTTAACACAAGGAGAGAAATGTCTTCAGTGCTCAGGCCAGCAGCTGGAGTCGGTGTCCTCTGCTGCAGCAAGCCGGCCAGCTTTGGCACAGGGAAGTGGAAAAGTGGTGAAACATCACACACCACAACGTCACAACACAACATCACATCAAAACATCATATCATCACAACATCACATCACAACATCAACATCACAACACAACATCACATCATCACATCACATCACACCACATCACATCATCACAACATCACATCACAACACAACATCACACCACATCACATCATCACAACATCACAACACAACATCACACACCACAACGTCACAACACATCACATCACAACACAATATCACAACATCACATCACACAACATCACATCACATCATCATCACATCACAACATCACATCACCACATCACATCAGAACATCAAATCACAACATCACATCACATCACATCATCACCACAACAACACCACATCACATCATCACATCACAACAGAACATCAAATCACAACACCACATCACACGACATCATCACATCACCACATCAGAACATCAAATCACAACATCACATCATCACAACAACATCACAACAACATCACACCACAATCAGGTCAGGTAGAGGAGAGAACACCCTACTGTGGGACAGGTAGAGGGGAGGACACCCTACTGTGGGTCAGGTAGACCCTGCTGTGGGGAGGACACCCAGGTAGAGTAGAGAGACACCCTACTGTGGGTCAGGTAGAGGAGGACACCCTACTGTGGGTCAGGTAGAGGGGAGGACACCCTACTGTGGGTCAGGTAGAGAGGAGGACACCCTACTGTGGGTCAGGTAGAGGAGAGGACACCCTACTGTGGGTCAGGTAGAGGAGAGGACACCCTGCTGTGGGTCAGGTAGAGGGGAGGACACCCTGCTGTGGGTCAGGTAGAGGGGAGGACACCCTGCTGTGGGTCAGGTAGAGGGGAGAACACCCTACTGTGGGTCAGGTAGAGGGAGGACACCCTACTGTGGGTCAGGAGGGGGGAGAACACCCTGCTGTGGGTCAGGTAGAGGGAGGACACCCTACTGTGGGTCAGGTAGAGTACTGTGGGTCAGGTAGAGGGAGTCACTGTGGGTCAGGTAGAGGAGAGAACACCCTGCTGTGGGTCAGTTAGAGGGGTCAGGTAGAGAACACCCTGCTGTGGGTCAGGTAGAGGAGAGAACACCCCCTGTGGGGTCAGGTAGAGGAGAACACCCTACTGTGGGTCAGAGAGGAGAGGACACCCTACTGTGGGTCAGGTAGTGGGTCAGGAGGAACACCCTGCTGTGGGTCAGGTAGAGGGAGAACACCCTACTGTGGGTCAGGTAGAGGGAGAGACACACCCTACTGTGGGTCAGGTAGAGGAGGAGAACACCCTACTGTGGGTCAGGTAGAGGGAGGAACACCCTACTGTGGGTCAGGTAGAGGAGAACACCCTACTGTGGGTCAGGTAGAGGAGAGAACACCCTGCTGTGGGTCAGGTAGAGGAGAGAACACCCTACTGTGGGTCAGGTAGAGGAGAGAACACCCTACTGTGGGTCAGGTAGAGGGGAGGACACCCTACTGTGGGTCAGGTAGAGGAGAGGACACCCTACTGTGGGTCAGGTAGAGGAGAGAACACCCTACTGTGGGTCAGGTAGAGGAGAGAACACCCTACTGTGGGTCAGGTAGAGGAGAGAACACCCTGCTGTGGGTCAGGTAGAGGGGAGAACACCCTGCTGTGGGTCAGGTAGAGGGGAGAACACCCTACTGTGGGTCAGGTAGAGGAGAGGACACCCTACTGTGGGTCAGGTAGAGGGGAGAACACCCTACTGTGGGTCAGGTAGAGGAGAGGACACCCTGCTGTGGGTCAGGTAGAGGAGAACACCCCTGTGGGTCAGGTAGAGGGAGGAACACCCTGCTGTGGGTCAGGTAGAGGAGAGGACACCCTGCTGTGGGTCAGGTAGAGGGAGAACACCCTGCTGTGGGTCAGGAACACCCTGCTGTGGGTCAGGGAGAGAACACCCTGCTGTGGGTCAGGTAGAGGGGAGAACACCCTGCTGTGGGTCAGGTAGAGGAGAGAACACCCTACTGTGGGTCAGGTAGAGGAGAGAACACCCTGCTGTGGGTCAGGTAGAGGGGAACACCCTGCTGTGGGTCAGGTAGAGGAGAGAACACCCTACTGTGGGTCAGGTAGAGGGGAGGACACCCTGCTGTGGGTCAGGTAGAGGGAGAACACCCTGCTGTGGGTCAGGTAGAGGAGAGGACACCTACTGTGGGTCAGGTAGAGGGGAGAACACCCTGCTGTGGGTCAGGTAGAGGGAGAACACCCTGCTGTGGGTCAGGTAGAGGGAGGACACCCTACTGTGGGTCAGGTAGAGGGGAGAACACCCTACTGTGGGTCAGGTAGAGGGGAGAACACCCTGCTGTGGGTCAGGTAGAGGAGAGGACACCCTACTGTGGGTCAGGTAGAGGAGAGAACACCCTGCTGTGGGTCAGGTAGAGGAGAACACCCCTGTGGGTCAGGTAGAGGGAGAACACCCTACTGTGGGTCAGGTAGAGGGGAGGACACCCACTGTGGGTCAGGTAGAGGGAGAACACCCTGCTGTGGGTCAGGTAGAGGGGAGGACACCTACTGTGGGTCAGGTGGGACACCCTACTGTGGGTCAGGTAGAGGGAGAACACCCTACTGTGGGGTCAGGTAGAGGAGAGAACACCCTGCTGTGGGTCAGGGGGGAGAACACCCTGCTGTGGGTCAGGTAGAGGAGAGGACACCCTACTGTGGGTCAGGTAGAGGGGAGAACACCCTGCTGTGGGTCAGGTAGAGGAGAGGACACCCTGCTGTGGGTCAGGTAGAGGGGAGAACACCCTGCTGTGGGTCAGGTAGAGGGGAGAACACCCTGCTGTGGGTCAGGTAGAGGGGAGAACACCCTACTGTGGGTCAGGTAGAGGGGAGGACACCCTGCTGTGGGTCAGGTAGAGGGGAGAACACCCTACTGTGGGTCAGGTAGAGGGGAGAGGACACCCCCTGTGGGTGGGAGGGGAGAACACCCTACTGTGGGTCAGGTAGAGGGAGAGAACACCCTGCTGTGGGTCAGGTAGAGGGGAGGACACCCTACTGAGGGTCAGGTAGAGAGGAGAACACCCTACTGTGGGTCAGGTAGAGGGGAGGACACCCTACTGTGGGTCAGGTAGAGGGGTCAGGTAGAGGAGAGAACACCTTACTGTGGGTCAGGTAGAGGAGAGAGCACCCTACTGTGGGTCAGGTAGAGGGGAGGACACCCTACTGTGGGTTAGAGGGGAGAACACCCCACTGTGGGTCATTTGTGGGTCAGGTAGAGGAGAGAACACCCTGCTGTGGGTCAGAACACCCTACTGTGGGTCAGGTAGAGGGAGGAACACCCTACTGTGGGTCAGGTAGAGGGAGAACAACTGTGGGTCAGGTAGAGGGAGAACACCTACTGTGGGTCAGGTAGAGGCAGACACCCTACTGTGGGTAGGTAGGGAGAAAAGGTAGAGGAGAGGACACCCTACTGTGGGTCAGGTAGAGGGGAGAACACCCTGCTGTGGGTCAGGTAGAGGGGAGAACAAAGAGGAGAAACTGCTGTGGGTTTATACACCCTGCTGTGGGTCAGGAGGAGAACACCCTGCTGTGGGTCAGGTAGAGGGAGGACACCCTGCTGTGGGTCAGGTAGAGGAGAGAACACCCTGCTTGGGTCAGGTAGAGGGGAGAACACCCTACTGTGGGTCAGGTAGAGGGGAATCAGGTAGAAGGACACCCTACTGTGGGTCAGGTAGAGGAGAGGACACCCTGCTGTGGGTAAAGAAAACACCCTACTGTGGGTCAGGTTGCTGTGGGTTAGAACACCCCACTGTGGGTCAGGTAGAGGGAGGACACCCTGCTGTGGGTTAGGAAACACCCTGCTGTGGGTCAGGTAGAGGAGAGAACACCCTGCTGTAAATAAAACACAGTTTTCTTTAACCTTGTTTTCAGGTAAGGGAATGAATCAACTTATTTTGGGTCAGAGACAGATAGAGGAGAGGACACCCTTTTGGTACCCTGCTGTGGGTCAGGTAGATGAAACCCTGTGGGTCAGGTCATTTTAACCAAACCCACTGTGGGTCAGGTAGAGAGGAGGACACCCTGCTGTGGGTCAGGTACCCTGCTGTGGTTCAGGTTACTTGGGTCAGGTAGAGGGGGAACACCCTACTTTTGGACAAAGGTAGACACAACTACTGTGGGTCAGGTAGAGGGGAACCCACTGTGGGTCAGGTGAATATGAAGCACCCTACTGTGGGTCAGGTAGAGGGGAGAAAAGTTTAAAACTGTGGGTCAAATGACAACACCCTTTTTGAACACCCTGCTGTTTACCCTGCTGTTTAGAGGAGAGAACATTGACCCGCTGTGGGTCAGGTAGAGGGGAGAAACACTTTTAAAGATACAGGTGACCCTTGTTCAGGTAATCTGGGTCAATGAGGGGAGGACACCCTACTGTGGGTCAGATAGAGGAGACGACAACTCAAACACCCTGCTGTGGGTCAGGTAGAGGGAAGTCATTTACTGTTCAGGTAGAGAAGAGGACACCCTACTGTGGGTCAAGTAGAGGGAAGAACACCCTGCTGTGGGTCAGGTAGAGGGGAGAAAGTGGGTCAGGTAGAAAGGACAACTGTGGGTCAGGTAGAGAACAGGAGAGGAGAGGACACCCTGCTGTGGGTCAGGTAAGGGGGAACACCCTTTTCAGGTAGAGGGGAGAACACCCTGCTGTGGGTCAGGTAGAGGGGAGAAACACTGTGGGTCAAATGTTCAGGTGAGGACAACAATCAAGGCACTAAATGGTTTGGAGGGAATGGATGCCCATCACCATCTGTGGAGACGCTAAAAGCTCCCCAGTTCATTTTAAACACAGTTCAAAGCACTTGAAAGATTTGGTCAGGAAATGAGATTCCACAAGATAAGTTTAAATAAAAAAGTTTTATTTAACCTCTGAGAATCAACTTATTTTGGACAAATAGACACAACTAGACAGACCTGCTGTGGGACAGACATAAACATTTTAAGATACAGTGACTTGTTGCTTTTTGGGTGTTTAAGGAAGTTTAATTTGGTTTTGGGAAGTAAAAGTCATGAATTGGCCAAAGTTTAAAATCAAATGTTTTTGAGTTTATTTTACATTGACATAAACATTTTAAAGATACAGTGACCTCTGAATGAAGGCAGTTTTCAAACAAGTCAAATTGCTACAAAGTGCAAAAGGCAACACGACAGAACAGAACGCAAAAGGTTTTCACACCAAACATCAAATGTTCCTGAACAACAATCAAGGCACTAAAGGGAGGCGAAGAGCAGCTCCAGCTACACAGTTCAAGCACTTGATAGATTTGGTCAAAATGAGAAATTCCCGGTGTTTAAGGAAGAAAGATGTTGGAGCAGATTTTAAATTTTGTGGGTTGACGCGACATTTGGCTATTGAAGGTGCTGCAACAATGTTTAGCTTCATATATGATTTTATAATTTGGGATAAATCTGGTGTTTTCTGAGGACTGTAACCACAAAATCTGTTCTTATGATGAAACACTTAGGGAAATATAACAAACGTTTCTGGATGCTGTAACAAGTTTTGAACCAATTAATTCAAGAATTATTATCCCTGGATTACAAGAATATCTGACATTGCAATATCAATATTCAATATCTGATTTCAACAACTAAATTTGGTATAACAAACAACCAAAACACACACACTAAAAGCAGATTTGAACAAAGTTGGTGATTCAACAACATCACAAAATTCTGGATAACAAATAACAAAATAACTAAGATTTTGAACCATAAAATATTCTGGGATACAGGAAATGAGATCACACCACATTTTGGGAACTCTCCACCAAATCATACAATTATAACATCTCAAAGGGTACTGTGCCAAATTTCTGGATGACACAGATCATGAAAATGTTATGGGTGCAAAACCAAATTAGGGGATTTCAGGGTGCTGTAACAAATATGAACTGTATCTGAAATGACATATAGTCTTTTGAGTTATTTGTCAAATTTAGTTAAGGTGGTTTATTGGAATCGATTATTTTTAATAGTTCTGTAGAGGGTTTAGTTGCGACCTTTAACTGAACAATTAAAATCCATCTTCAGTTTGAAATAACGTTCAGGTGGCTTCAGCTCTGCGAAAATAAACACAAGATGAAATACACACACACACACACACACACAGAGGTTTGTGGCACTATCTTTGTGGGGACCCGTCATTGACATAATACATTCCCTAGCCCCTTACCCTAACCTTAACCATCACCACTAAATGCCTAACCTTAACCCTTACCCTAACCAGAACTTAGTTCTAACCCTAATCCTACAACCAAGTCTTAACCCTCAAACAGCCCTTTAAAGTTGTGGGGTCCAGCATTTTGGTCCCACAAAGCTGTCCGGACCCCACAAGTATACCGGACTCCCGGTTATGGGACCCCACAAATACAGTTAAACAAGCACACGCACATGCACACGCACACACACACACGGGTGGTGGCGGTCATGTGGCGGCCTCACAATGGAAACATAATTCTCATCACTGTGGGGAAGTTTGGTCTAATCTCATTTATCTATCTCACTTCCTGGATCGCTCCTCCGTCTGCTAGAGGAAACTTCCTCCTGCCGGGGATGTAAACAACACGTGTTGAAGTGCTTACAGCTTCTCCTGTCCATCGCTGCTTCACTTCATATCACCACGCTACTGTCCAACTTCGTCTGACAAATGGAGTTCCAGGTCAAACACTGTGTTGAGGGTTCCTCTTTGTGTCAAAGAGAAAGGACGCAGGTTTAACAGCTGAAGAATGAAAGGACTTCTCCGTACTTTGCAGACATGGACACAGGAACTCAGACTCTCAACCTTTTTACGCATTAACTGATGGAAACAAGCTTTTGGAAACCTATTGGAACAGAGGCGACAGTTGAGACTGTTTGCACGAACGTAGCTCCACCACAGGATTAACACAGTTTAGGTTTTGTTGATGGACGAAAAAAAAAGAAAAGCAAACAGGGACAAACTTCCTGTTTCGCAGGTTCAGAGAGGAAACCACATTCAGACAAAGAAATAAAAAAACACTCAACAAACATGAAATATGTTCATGCACAAGGCAAGGCCAAAGGAAGTGAAAGGAGCCGGGCAGAGGCAACGCCTCATCCGCCTTCAAACCGACCAATCAATCCACGTGACGACTTAACCTTAACCCTCATGTTGTCCTCAGCTCAAATGGGACCCGGTTTCAAAGTTTCTGGATCAGAAATATAGCTTTCTTTTAAAGGTCCAATATGTAATATTTGTACTGTAATAAATCCAAAAATGACACCAATGCCTCATCAGATATTAAGGAAACATGTTAAACTGAAATACTATCTTTTCTGACAACAATGCTAATGTCAGTATTTTTCCTTTTTGAAATTTACATTCCGTGATGGAATTTATGTTTATGTTTTGATCTGTGTGTTGTTATCAACGGCCCAGTTTGACAGGCAGGCCGGGTTGCCAGATATACCTGTAAAAACGTAAACCCAGCGCGCTACAGCTGTAACGGTAGTACAGCCATGAAAGCAGCAAACAAACCAACAGGATCAACGGAGATAGATTCTACATGACATAAAAAAAAGAAAACAGCATGTTTCTAACAGTTGCGTGACCAGAGACGTAACAACCCCCTGGTAAATATTGGAGATGTATTTGAAAGATGGAGACAGCTTAGATCCCAAAAGGACGCAGAGTTGGCTTATTTTCTCCTGAACAGGTTAGCATTAGCTTCAGGCTAATTTATCACAGCTACTAGGGACGGGCATTTTTTGTAATTTCAACATTTGTGTACTCACATTGAATAGAGTACCCCAGTTGGTTACTTGCAAAAACAATTGAGACATAGCCAGTAAAGTGATCCCAACTGGTCCTGGCTAACGCCGCCATGCTAACCCTGCTAACTGCTAATGTTACCGGGAGGACCAGGCATGCAGCCCATGGCTGTTTACAGCGTGTAGTTCAGCGGCTGGAGCCGACAACGGTGAATTATTTTAAACCATGAGAGGGGGGCTGTAAATCGGGAAGAGGGGACTGTGAGTTTGCAGTGTGTTTAGTGATTGTTGCCGTAATTCTAAGCCAATGAAGTGTGTTCTGTCGGCAAGGTAGTGGTATTTTTAGCGTTTTGTATTGTAATTTTAAGCCGAGGAAGTGTGCCTGACCGGCGTGTGGAGAGGACAGTGAGGTTGTTGTGTTTTTAGCGGTTCATACTGTAATTTTAAGCCGAAAAGGTGTGTCTGTCAGTTGGTTACAGAGCTCCGCGTGAGCACGGGCTTTTATGACTGTCAATATAGCCAGCATCTAACGTTAGCTACTCCGCTGTGCTGTGGAGTAATGTCTGACTATGTGAGACTAGCATCTAACATTAGCTACTCCGCTGTGCTGTGCAGTAATGTCTGACTATGTGAGACTAGCATCTACCGTTAGCTACTCTGCTGTGCTGTGGAGTAATGTCTGGCTATGTGAGACTAGCATCTACCGTTAGCTACTGCGCTGTGCTGTGGAGTAATGTCTGGCTATGTGAGACTAGCATCTAACATTAGCTACTCTGCTGTGCTGTGGAGTAATGTCTGGCTATGTGAGACTAGCATCTAACATTAGCTACTCTGCTGTGCTGTGGAGTAATGTCTGGCTATGTGAGAAAAGCGTCTAGCAACATTGTTGTGAATGCTGCGGTCTCAGCCTGGCAACCAACGTGAACTTGGAGTCTGGGCAGGAGGGGGCGGGGGAAACGACTCTCCAGTATTTTGAATTGGTAGTGCAGTAACTATTTTAACCGCTAGCTGCCAGTATTGCATACAATATTACATATTGCACCTTTAACCAAACTGACCCCAAAATAACACGGATGGTTCCATACAACGCTCTTTGCGAGTAAAATGAAGGATCGGATCATTACTTTCATTGAATTTTGGGGGTTTTATTCAAATTTATAGCATTTGGAAATTGAATTGAAATGGTTTCCTGGGGCGACCTCTAGCTCACCCATTAAGAGCGTGCGCCCCATGTAGGCTGAGTCGAATCCGACCTGCGGCTCTTTGTTGCGTGTCATCCCCTCTCTCTCTCCCCCTTTCCTGTCTATCCACCGTCACTACCGAATAAAGAGAAAACACCCCAAAAAATTATCTTGAAATGGTTTCCTGACTAAACGTTGACATATACGAGTCTGTGATCCACTCAACATCCTCTGATCTTAACCGTTAGTCAGAATAATTCAAAACTTCAGACATAAGTATAATTTTGTATAAATGAGGTTTGTTGACCATGCATTCCAGAAATAAGTGTAAAACTAGGTTGGAATTCAGATGATGTAACACAGAATTGGGTGTTATATACCATGGTCTGGGTGAATCCTCAATTCTAATTGGCTGCAGGGTGTCCATAAAAAAGTGATGTAGGACACCTCCTAAAGGAGTTCCAGTGAAATGGACTGTTTACTGATCTAAATGAATGCGCTACATTAACACAAAAAGGAATTGTGAAGCAGATAAAATTGTTCTTAAAAGTCGTTATATTGTTTTGGGGACAAAATGTTATTGACTCTGAATCTTGCTAGCATAGCGTTAGCTCTCTGGCTCGTAGCTGAGCTGAAGGGTTCTATGAGCTGAGTGGACTATAAATAGCTCCGGTTGCTAAGGGAGGCAAGTTGTATCTAAGGTCCTTCCTATTTCCTACGTTTGCATTGCATAAGAACCTTACTGGATGGGAATGATTGTTCCAGGTATTAGTCAAAAACCCTCAGGCATAACCAGGGAAACAGAGTTATTGTTTGAAAAAACTTTAGATTTTGATTGTAAAATGTATTAAAATATGAATTAATGTATTAATGTTTATATATATATATATATATATATATACCAAGTGACCATGGTATACACGGATTAATGCCCGATGAGGTGTACATTGTCAGGCCAACTTCACCCTTTCTGCCCAGCTCAGGGGGAACACAGTGCATTCTGGGAACAGTGCATTCATATTAGGAAAGTACCGTACACAACAACAACATATTAGTCAGCTTCCTGCTGAACCACGGATGCCGATTAAGACTTAAGATGAAAAGTGTTTTTTTTTTCTCTGTTGGTTGTCAGCTCAGAGGGGAAAGGTCCCCAGCAGCACCTGAATGCTCCGCCAATTGCCCTCAAAAAGTGCCCCGGAGCAAGGCACTTCAGCCACAGCTGCTGCAGTGGATAAACAGTAGGAATGTGTGAAAGGCATCTGTCCAAACGCCCCCCCCCACCCTCCAGGGAACAGATTCAGGACAGACACTGGACAGGAAAATGCATAGGATTGGGTATCGTAAAAAAAAAAAAAAAAAAAAAAAAAAGTGTTGATACCGTGACTTCAATAACGGTTCCTGAATGCTACTTTTTCCGATATCAATTATATAAAATCCATTTTAACAAAAATAAATTACAACATTACACATAACTATTACACATTACGGCACAAATCTTATCTTTCAGCATGTGAGCCGTCTCTGTGTGTAATGTAGAGTTTTTCCTGTGTTAGACAGCCAATCACAAACATCATTAGATCTTGGTAGAAGAATGCTGAATGCTGATTGGCTCACTGACGCTGATGAGATTGACTCCTTAGGTAATGTAATTGGGTATTGAATGACGAGGCATTTTTCGATACTCTAGAGGCAATTCGGTCGGTGCCTAAAAAGTATTGAATTTGGTACACAGCCCTAGAAACATGTGACATCACACCAGTGAAATGTGTGACATCACTGGTGTTTCTGCTCAGTGATTGTAGTTCCAGCTGTCTGACTGGCTAAACTGGATCTCACTTTTCCAACTTTATGCACCAGTTTATGTAACAGGTGGCCGACTGAAGGACCATCTAATCACATGTTCTGGGGGGTGTTCGGTGCCACAAATAAAACATTTTACACAAGAAAAAAAAAAAAAAAAGAAGGAAGACAATCTCAACAAAAGGTCTACTCGCTAGCTTTTTCCAGGGTTTTCAACCAGCCGATGTTAGTTTATCACAGATATATTGTATCTGCGTATATGTTGGCCGATAAGAAATCGAGGTGCACCAATTCCAAAGAAATGTTTTAGATATTTAGTTCTTTCTCCACTTTGGAAAAACAAACGACAAGTTCAAATCATACTCATTGACTAGAATCTACTAACCACCATAAGTCATAGTCATAGACTTCTTTTTATCCAATATCAAGAATTAACTTTCAATCTCAACTTTGAAGCTAATGCCGAAAGGAGGTTTTTAAAATGCTCAGAAAAAAGTCAATCTAAACATTTACGATTCCATAAAAACGGAGCAAATTTTATCCACAGAGGAAGATTGTGTAATATGATTAAAAACTCTACTAAAGCTACTAAATGGCCCTAGTGGAGAGATTGTTTTTTGTCAAACGTTTGAGTACTGATACATTGTGTTAAGATTTCAGTCAAACTAGTTTTTTTTAATTAAGGAAAAGGAGCATTTACTTCACTATAACAACAATGTAAGAACTAGTTTCTGACTGATGTTAAGGGTTACTAACTGATCACTGAGCATGTCTCATAAGAACTCTTTATAAAACTGTGCTGCTGCTGTAAAACACATCACAATGTAGCAATGTTCTTCTGTTTATTACTACTTGACTGAGGCTACATTTACATCGCTACGTTTTGGTTTTTTAGTGGAATTTTGAGCCAAAAGTGATCTCTGTGCACACAAGTGTTTTTAGCTCAAGTAAAAGAACTATTCTCTATAACTAACATGGCCAAACCTCATATTTCATCAACATTCTCCTATACTGGACATAAACAGGAGGCAGCGTGGAGACTCCACCCGTTGCTGGTAGTTGCCATGGTAACGTTAGTAGCTTAGGCTCAGGGAACGAGACATCGTGAGCGATAAGAACCAATCAGGAGGAGAAACGTTGGCGTCGGTGTCGCTGTTACCAAAGGTCTCCGTTTGAGGCCGTTGAGACTGTAACACAACCCCACAGATTACCAACCAAAACGGGTCAGAAGAATTTCCAAATGTCTCCGGTTTAGGGGCTCGGAAACACCAGAGCAGGGGGAATGAGAGGGGGAAACGCCAGAGCAGGGGGAATGAGAGGGGAAACGCCAGAGCAGGGGAATGAGAGGGGAAACGCCAGAGCAGGGGGAATGAGAGGGGAAACGCCAGAGCAGGGGGAATGAGAGGGGAAACGCCAGAGCAGGGGGGGAATGAGAGGGGAAACGCCAGAGCAGGGGGGAATGAGAGGGGAAACACCAGAGCAGGGGGAATGAGAGGGGAAACGCCAGAGCAGGGGGAATGAGAGGGGAAACGCCAGAGCAGGGGGGAATGAGAGGGGAAACGCCAGAGCAGGGGGAATGAGAGGGGAAACGCCAGAGCAGGGGGGGGAATGAGGGGGGAAACGCCAGAGCAGGGGGAATGAGAGGGGAAACGCCAGAGCAGGGGGAATGAGAGGGGAAACACCAGAGCAGGGGAATGAGAGGGGAAACACCAGAGCAGGGGGAATGAGAGGGGGAAACGCCAGAGCAGGGGGAATGAGAGGGGGAAACACCAGAGCAGGGGGAATGAGAGAGAGATGTGTAAACATAGTTCAGGCTGGTCGGGTGCTCCATGCGTCCATCAGTGGGTCTTCACTGACGGTTAAAGGGCTGTTTAGTGTCTGAAAGGCTTCTTCTTTGCTGTTGTGTGGAAGGAGGGAGTCAAAGTTCACGAGGAGTGGGTTTTTCTTTCTAACCGCTGTAATCAGAAAACCTCCCGGTTATCAGGTGGAAACATCTCACCGCACATTCTGTTTTTATGGTTGGAATTCACACACAAACACTACCTGAGCTGGTGTTGGATCGTCATGAAAAAACTGACTTTGGGCTTGTAAAATCTATAAAATTCTTGCTACGATACAACGGCAAAACAGTAAAAACAGGTTGTTTCAATTTTTTTGCAAGCCAAACTTTCAGCCAAACAACTTCTTCTTCTTCTTTTGACCCACTGCTGCGATCAGGGAAACTTAAAAGGATTTGACAAGCTGGACTGGAAGACGTAAACTACAATCTTAGACTGCTCTGCCTTTTTGACTTGCTTCTTTTCCAAAAATGTAATAAAAACCTTTTAGCGCTGTTGGGTACAAAAAAATGAATGATTTCAAGAATATAGTTGGAATATTTTGAGATAAAACGTGATATTTTCCAGACTACGGTCATAAATATATGAGAAGAAAAAAAAAGCATCCAAATATATCTCCTCTGCACAGGAAGTGGAAGCAATCAAGAGCATCTCTAACAGGAAGACAGTTTACAGTGTTAGAAAAAGAAAAAGCTGAGCCAAGTGGGCAGATTCCCGACATCCCATAAAAAAAAAAAATGTGACAAACTTCTCTGTACATTTCCCAAACAAAAGTGACGTTTGGATCAGTCAGTAGGTGCTCTTTTGCTTTTTCTCCAGCCAGGAAAAACAACCAATCAGAGCAGAGCAGAGTGGGGGGAGCCCTTTAGGAAAACTACTGTACACGTGCGATCAAACACCTCCAAAAAAGATTTCTGATTCCTGACACACGTCGGTCTGTTTCAGTCTGACAAAGTTCAAGAACTTTAAAGCACAGGTGTGTCCACTCTTGGGGAGAAACAGGCAGAAGAGAAACCTATCTCCCCCAGGATAAACTCGGGAATACCGAAGTATAAAATGGTATTGCTTTGAGAGGGGAGACAGACCAGAGGGAGATCAAATATTAATATTAAGAAGCCTCCTGACAAAGAACCACACAGTGTTTGAACACTGAACCAAGAGGGGTGATCTGCAACCATTTGGCCAATCAATGAATCTTTTCATTGAGTTGCTGCTTTTCTCATCATGGTAACTGAACATTTGTCATTATTTTCTGCCATTTTTTAAGGATGAATGGATGATGAAAAATAACCATTAGTTGCTGCCCTACACAACACACTGTGTCAAGCACTCGCCTATTAACCCTTAATACAGCACCTTAGTGCTTGTTTGTACAGCATTTTGGTCAGCTTAAACTTTGTTTAAATGTGCTCTAGAAATAAACTTTACTTACTTTACAAGAAACAGGGTTTAGAGAGCAATTCTCAACAAAGTAAAGAGAAGTACATAATCCTTGTTTTGTCCTTCGGGTCACTGGGACCCGAAGGACAAGGATTTTATAGAGAAACCTGCAAGGGTGGCTCTATAGAGAAACCTGTAGGGGGGGGGGCTCTATAGAGAAACTTGTAGGGAGAAACCTGTAGGGGGGGCTCTATAGAGAAACCTGTAGGGGGGGGGCTCTATAGAGAAACCTGTAGGGGGGCTCTATAGAGAAACCTGCCAGCAAAAAGTGAGAAAACGGAAAATAAATGGCCAAAACAGCATAGCGCCCCTTTAAACAAGTTACTCAACACTTTTCAGCCGGTAAAAGATTGACAGCGTTTTGGGAACTCACGTTGCCTTCAAGTGCACAATCTCCTCTGAACATGTTGCGTTTAAATGATGGAAAAAATGTCAGTCTTCCAAAGACTTACTTGTGTGGTTCTTTGTCTGAACTCCCAATAATAATAATAATAATAATAATAATAATAATAACAGCATTAATGAAAAGTAAAAAGTAAGACACAGGTCAATGATCAGTAGCGATCAGTGGTGTTTTATGTCTTTCAGAGGCCACTGTTTCCTTTGAATGAAGCTGAAGGAGGAGGAGTGGATGTGTGGCTCTGAGCCTGCCTGTCCTGGGACCAGGTGGAGCCATTGCATTTGATTTTAAATAACTCTATAAGAACAGAAGAGAGAGATATCACTGAACTGATAACAGTCGAGGCCAAATTGACCAGATCTCCCGGCCGCTCCCTCCTGGTTTATCCCTCCTAAACCCAACCTGAGCCAACGATGGAAGGGGGAGACTGAAAAACTGAGAACATGTCAGCATCCAGATCAGCTTTCAGGCTTTAATTCGCATTAGTCCCAAACGCAGAGGACTGACGAAAGGAGTTCTGGATGGAAAAATCTGACGGATAACAGCATCGGGTAGGTTCCCGTCGCCGTTTCCCAGCCAGCGCCTTGACTGAAGGTCCAGTCAGGAGAGCTTAATGTAGCTGAAGAGAAACGGGACCAGGAAGAGCACGTTGAAGCCCACCACCCCGTAGACAATGTAGCGGTAGGGCAGCTCCACCTCCATGTGCTGCCGGGCCTTCCTCACGTCGGTGCTGGGCACCCCGAACACCCGGCACACCAGCGGGATGGTGACGGCCTTCATCAGCGCCCGCGTGGCCATCAGCACCAGTACGCCCAGGACCAGCCGCAGCGTGCCCGCGCCCACCAGGCCAGCGCTGAGGCCGGGCAGGGCGAAGGGCAGTTGCTCCGGGGCGGGGTCGGGCATCAGACCCAGGTAGTGGTTGACGTGGGAGGCCAGGGCCACGCCGGCGCCCGTGCCCAGGATCTGAGCCGTGTCGCCTCGTGAGGTGCTCCAGGTGTCCAGGGTGAAGGAGAAGAGGCCCAGGCCCAGATGGAGGCAGACGATGATGAGCGGAGCGTAGCGGCAGGTCAGGTTGAAGCCGTCGATCAGGTCCAACAGCGGCAGGAAGACGAGCAGGATCAGGCTGCTGTACAGGACGCCGGCTATGACGTCCTGGAGGGAAAAACAAAACAGAAGGTTACGGTATATACTGCATCTGGCGCCATGGACCTTTTTCACAGCAGACATGTTGACTTGTCATAGTAGGAAAAGCACAGCTGAGATTGATCACCTTAACGATGGCTCAGTTCCATCAAGTGTCCCAGTAAGCTGTTTCAGTGAGTCAGCATGAACAATACCAGGGTCTCTCCTAAGTGGAATGCAGCCATCAGTAATGGTTTAATACCAGGGTCTCTCCTAAGTGGAATTAGGGCTGAACGATTAATTGCATTTGCAATAATATCGCGATATGTTAAAACGCGATTTCCTAATCGCAAAGGCTGCGATTTGGTCTTGATTTGATGACTCGCGAGAGCAAATCAGTCTGCACTCCGCAGAGAACGCATCAACTTAGCACGCTAACGCTACACTGTACCTTGAGCTGATCTCTGTCATTCAAACAATTCTGACTTGAAGTTTAAATCTTTTACAGCTATTTTAATAAAATGAAGGGTTTTGCTCGGGCTCGAGTCCATACATGCAGTTAATGGATACAGGCACGCAGAACTGAAGGCTCGGTTGGCAACGAGCTAGCTCTGATTAGCGGTTAGCTCCGGTTAGCAGTTAGCTCCGTTATAAAGATATGGGTGGAGGAGCTGCCACTGAGAGGGGTAACAACCAGACTGATAAATGACGTTCGGGGAGCTTTCACAGCAGCGTGGCCGCGGGGTTTCAACGGTGTTATTAGTACAGTTAATCCCACGGCAAGACCAGCAGTAACGATAGCCTCTCTGAGCTAGTGCTGTGTTGACGGTGTCATGCACACGGCACGCAACTTCACGAGGGGGAGGGGCTGGAGGCAGCTCCTCTCTGTGCACTGTAAAAAAAAAAAAAAAAAAAATATATATATATATATATATATATATATATATATATATATATATATATATATGTGTTTTTACTTATTTAACTGTCTAGTGTGTAATTGTGTGTTGTTCATACTATACAATGATTTGTTTATCTTTGTTGAATAATACAGAAGACAAAGAGCTTAAAAAAATAATTGAATATCGAATCGTAATCGCAATATTTGGGGAAAAAAAATCGCAATTAGATTATTTTCAAAAATCATTCAGCCCTAAGTGGAATGCAGCCATCAGTAATGGTTTAATACCAGGGTCTCTCCTAAGTGGAATGCAGCCATCAGTAATGGTTTAATACCAGGGTCTCTCCTAAGTGGAATGCAGCCATCAGTAATGGTTTAATACCAGGGTCTCTCCTAAGTGGAATGCAGCCATCAGTAATGGGTTTGGATACACCTCTCCTAATATGACATGTCAACATGTCTGCTGTGAAAAAGATCTAGTATCCAGACTGAACTAAGGGTGCAGAATACATGAGTGCAACGTAACTGTACGTACACACCACGGCTGACTTGAGCTTCAAAGAAGCTCTTGCCGTCTGTCGAGGATGCTTGTCAAAAAGTACGGGGAAGCTTTCTGACGCTTTGGCAGCATTCAATGTTCGATCATGTTCAACACATAAATGAAGAAAAAACACAAGCAGCCACTGCACGGCCAGTACACTGACACCAGAAACCTTTTATAAATGACATATATAATGACAGAATGTGTATTGTTTGTTGGTCACAGCGGTGTCTGTTAGCAGTTAGCTCGCTCGTTAGCCGCTGAACCACAGCAGAATGCAGCCGCCAGCTGTTGATCCGTGCAGGACTTCACCATGAGAGGACTGTTTAGAGACCATGAGACTGTTCACTGTGAGAGGACTGTTTAGAGACCATGAGACTGTTAGAGACCATGAGACTGTTCACTGTGAGAGGACTGTTTAGAGACCATGAGACTGTTTAGAGACCATGAGACTGTTTAGAGACCATGAGAGGACTGTTTAGAGACCATGAGACTGTTCACTGTGAGAGGACTGTTTAGAGACCATGAGACTGTTAGAGACCATGAGACTGTTCACTGTGAGAGGACTGTTTAGAGACCATGAGACTGTTTAGAGACCATGAGACTGTTCACTGTGAGAGGACTGTTTAGAGACCATGAGACTGTTAGAGACCATGAGACTGTTAGAGACCATGAGACTGTTTAGAGACCATGAGACTGTTTAGAGACCATGAGACTGTTCACTGTGAGAGGACTGTTTAGAGACCATGAGACTGTTAGAGACCATGAGACTGTTCACTGTGAGAGGACTGTTTAGAGACCATGAGACTGTTTAGAGACCATGAGACTGTTTAGAGACCATGAGACTGTTAGAGACCATGAGACTGTTTAGAGACCATGAGACTGTTAGAGACCATGAGACTGTTAGAGACCATGAGACTGTTTAGAGACCATGAGACTGTTTAGAGACCATGAGACTGTTTAGAGACCATGAGACTGTTTAGAGACCATGAGACTGTTAGAGACCATGAGACTGTTTAGAGACCATGAGACTGTTTAGAGACCATGAGACTGTTTAGAGACCATGAGACTGTTTAGAGACCATGAGACTGTTCACTGTGAGAGGACTGTTTAGAGACCATGAGACTGTTAGAGACCATGAGACTGTTTAGAGACCATGAGAGGACTGTTTAGAGACCATGAGAGGACTGTTTAGAGACCATGAGACTGTTCACTGTGAGAGGACTGTTTAGAAACGAGGTGACCGGTGGCAGGTAACGTTAACTGGTTCCTATACGCAAACAACCTCATATCATAAATGATAGGAAACCCAGCAACGGCCATTATGAGCTTTTCCTCCATTTTTTTGGAACTAATGTTTTGGTAGGAACCAAAGTTTACATCGTATGTTCCTTCAGAATTAGCCAGCGTGAAGGACGTCTATATTCCGATTGGTTGCTGGCCTTTGCCGCTGCTTGCCGCTGAACCGCGTCATAGCTCATTACCATAAAGTTGACATACTTTCAACTTTCTGATTGGCGCTCTGGACGCTCAAAACGCAACGCCGACAGATTTGCCGTTCCTTGCAGCTGAGAGAAGCCAGCTTCCGTTGAAAATGAATGACTTGCGGTAGCTTTAGAAGCTCAAGTCGATGGCGGTGTGTACGTACAGTAAGAGTCAACATACTACCAGAGCAGGGTTCAACAATAAGGGTTGCCCCCCCGATGGCCCCGTCGCAAGTAAAACGCAACGTTGGGCAAGTAAATAAATCAACACACTGGCCCGTTTGAGTATCATCGTATGAATGATTTGATTTTGAGTGTTCAATTATATTTATAGTGTTAAATCACAACAGGAGTTATCTCAGGACACTTCACAGATAGAGTAGAGATAGAGACCACGCTATCATTTACAAAGACCCAACAATTTCCCAAATGTGTGCAAATTACGCAGACAGGAAATCAGCGAGCTCGACGTGGCAGTGAACTCTGGACTGCCACACAAAGCTGATCCCAGTGGTTTATTATTGACCTGAGCAGAAAACTGACAGCTGGCTTCCTGCTCCAGCGTTACTTAAACTGGATGTGGGGATTTAACCTCTCGCACAGCTGACCAACAACTTCTGCTGAGCCACTCACAACTAGTTCTGAATCGAATGACTCAGAGAACAAAACTGTTGCGTGGTCAGCATCTTCATTTCTTTTTTTTTTTTTTTTTTTGAGACAATCTGAAATAAATTAAATGCTCTCAATTCCTGCAATCATCAGCTGTGAAAACTAAAATCTGAAAACAAACACTGGCAAGAACAGTTCATTTTCATCATCTATCCAGGGTATATACACAGAAATCCTGGAGGTAAATTCACTACCTTTTAATACCATTTTTAATATCTTCTCAATATTTTTTAAAACCAACACGCCTTTGAGTTACAGGTTTATACGGCAACACGTTTCTAAGTACAATAAATACAGTAGTGCAAAGTGCAAACTGATGCCCATGATGACGCGTGTGTGTGCACATGTGGTCTCAATGTGTCAGAGTCTGAGTCTGAGGTTGGACAGGGTACTACCAGATAGAATGTCCTTAGCCAGCAGTCTGATGGCTGCTGGGTAGAAACTGTTTTGAAAGAGCTTTCTATTCGCTCTTATGCTCTCTGGTCGATGGGGTCTCAGCACAAAACCAGAGCTTCTCCGACGTTATTGTTCATATTTTGGCACAATCAATGTTTCTGACCGTAGTAATAGTGACTGAAAGTGTGATGTGAGATGCTAAAAAGAATCTACACGCCGGTTTCAGGTAACGTTACTTTTTAACGTTCAACAGCCCCACCCCCGCTGCTGAAAACCATTCTAGAGGAAACACTGAGTTAGGAGTACATAGTAGAGTTTTTCAGAACATGTTCAAATAAATTATTTACGTAAAAGCAATGACACTTCCACACTGTTAAGAGAATGCACAAAACCACCATGAACACTGAGACCGCTAACACATGTCATTAATCAATCTGAATAACCTATTCACTTCTACTGTTCCTATACAATATTTTCTTACCATGCTGAGATGCCACCTGCCAACTGCTTGCCCTGGAGGAATGTTTGCACTATAGCCTACTCTTGATCTGTGTGATGCACCACTCAGGATCTCTGTTCATGTGTGTGGGATACAAACAACTTTTAAACAAAGCAGAGCTGCTGCTGGCTAACAGATGTCTTTGGAATCGGCTTGATGTGGGTCTGGCTTGTCAGGCTAAAATAGGCTATCACCCGATGCGGGATAGGATATAATATCACACAAACTTTACAAGATCAACTTAAATAGACATAAAACAAATGGATAACTCATAGTTTGCAAAAAAAATATTCAAAAAATGTATACCTCGTAAAATGACGATTAATACCTTTTAATACCTTTTAATGGCCTTCATTTTTACTAATTTGATTTACTACCTTTTAATACTTTTTAAAACCCCACCCTGTCTATCACTACGTTTACAATCATTTCAAGTCTTTTGTTTTTTTACAACATATTTTACTGATCGAACTAGGGGTGGGAATCACCAGAAGCCTCACAATACGATATCATCACGCTACTGATGTCACGATACAATATTATTGTGATTTTAAACATATTGCTATATTCTGCGATATATTGCAAGTAGAGATGCACCGATTACAACTTTCTAGGCCGATTCCGATTTTCTTTGAGTTAGGCCGGCCGATACCGATTTTAGCCGATTATGATTAAATTTTTTCTAACCACTTTACAGCACACGCAAAAATATATTTTCCATCTTTTCTTTAATAGAACATTTTGCACAGAACATAGAACATTTTTTGAACAGATAATGATCACTATAAAATAGAACTATAGAAATTACTCCTGGTGTGGGAAATTCACACACATCTAAAGTGCAATGTTAGAACCATTTCCTTCTTTTCACATCCAATATCTAACAAAAAGAAAATGTGATTTGGGTTTTTGGTGTGGTCCCTCCACGCCCTAGCCTAGAAATCTAGACCACCCTAGTGGCAGCAAATTTATTTTGCAGCCAGGGGGGGTCTAGGCACTCTCGTTAGCTTGCGAGCTGGCAAAAAAAAATTTTGGTCAGGCCAATCACATCGTGTATAGAGTGGGTGGGCGGGGCTTATGGCTGCTGCTGCTGGGAACAGCGGTCTTCTGGAAGATTTGGAGTTCAGCTTTTCTTTGAGAAAAGAACGGCACAGAAATCATTCTTAAAAAAGGAAGATGTGTTCGGAGTTTTACCAACCGGATACGGCAAAAGTTTAATCTATCAACTAGCTTTGCTACCTTCTTCGTTGCTCTGCCTGGTTGTAGCGCTATCCTATTGCGTGCAGAGGGAATTTGAAAGACTGTGCTGCAAAGACTTTGTAGGGACGTTCATTATGTGTGTACACAGTAAATAAACACTTAATAGGACCTCATCCAGCTGACTTTGGTGTGTTCAGTATTTACTTTGCTGACAGCAGGAATATAAACAGTGTCTACTTTCCCTGGATGAGAAATCAATGAGGGTTACTGTAAATTTACACCACTCTCCATCCAAGCCAACCCTTGGAGCATTTCAGCTGCTTGCATGGCAGGTTAGCCCACTTGGACGGACACACTGGAAGGTCCGGTTACAGTTTAAATATCTATTCAGCTGGGTGTGTGGTACACAGAAGCCCTGATCTCACAGTCGCCCATTAACCCGTGCTGAACTACCAGTGCTAGAGCCACAGAGCTGCCGTCACATGCAGCCTGACTGACAGTACAAGGACACATTTTACTGTCCAAAGCATTTAAAGGTGTCTCATCAGCCAGATAAACAGCAGGTTTAAAGGTGACTCAGCAGCCAGATAACCAGCAGGTTTAAAGGTGACTCAGCAACCAGATAACCAGCAGGTTTAAAGGTGTCTCAGCAGCCAGATAACCAGCAGGTTTAAAGGTGTCTCAGCAGCCAGATAACCAGCAGGTTTAAAGGTGTCTCAGCAGTAGGGTTGGGTACCGAAACTCGGTGCCAATAGGGAACCGGTGCCGACGTAAACGGTAGTAATGAGACCGAATAAGAACAAAAGTTTCGGTGCCTCATTTCGGTGCTCGACTTTACACTACACCTGACAGCATGTAACGTTAGCCTACCTTTAGCTAGCAGCTTGATTAATCACGGTTAAAATGCTGACAGCTAACGTTAAACAGTGTAAAGTGTGACTGTATTTCACTGTGGAGGACTTCAACAGCGGGATGGAACAGTCTGCTCTGCAGCGCAGCAGCTGCCGTTGTCGCAATTCATAGATATACAGTATGTTTATATGGTCGGAATTAAACAACACAGACGGTGCGTTCACTTGCAGCTGCCATTGTCGGAATTAAACAACACAGATTCACTTAAAACAGGTAGCCTCGTGGTGCATTCACAGTAATTGTAAAATACCCTTTTCCCATCTGGGGTTCAACAGCAATTTACTGGTGAAATAAGTTATTGTTATTGTTATAGTTATTACATTATTATTAAATCTTTAATTTTGACCATGGCCTTAGCAATAAACAAGTCACTGACTGTTGTTTACTACCCTTATTTTTTTTTTTTTTTTTTTTTTTAACTTTATTGAAAAGTACCGGTTCAGGCACCGTTTAGGCACCGTTTTAAAAGTATTGATTTAGAACCGTAATTGAAAAAAAAAAAAAAACGATACCCAACCCTACTCAGCAGCCAGATAACCAGCAGGAAACCGCTCCCAGGTTTTACTGTGATTTATCACCTTACTGCTGCAAACTTTAATCAGCTCTCTCTATTTTAATCAAGCACGCACGCACGCGTGAGTGGAGTGGATCTACTAATTAACCCTATATGTGACTCTTGCCTGCTGTTCAGTGACTGAATGGATTCTTCCATCAGCATCCAATAAATGATTGTACAAGTTCAATCCGTGCACCAGTTGTGGTCAGAAAGCGGCTGCAACTAATGATTATTTTCATTTACTGATTTATGTGTCCATTATTTTCTTATTTGATCTATATAATGTCAGAAAATAGGGAAAAAGTACAAACCCAAAATATTTTCCATTGCTTATAGAAAACAAGTACATGAAGGCTTGTGATTTCTTTGTCTACAAAAATGACTGAAATGATTCATCTATGGCCAATTATTTCAGTCAACAACTTTATGATTTATACAGCTCAAACAACAAATGTGCATCGGAGGGCTTTAGAATGTGTTTACCATACAAAACCTCCGTATTTTTACTGTCCTCTATCCTAATGCATATGAATTTTAAAAGGAGAAAGAGTTTAGGGAAATAACAGGAAACAAATGGATTTCTGGGGGGTTTAAAGATAAGAAAGAGGCTGAAGTGAACGTTGCTAGCTAGTTTACAGCTAACATCTGTAAGTCGGTACTCTGGATGTTTGGGTGAATAAACCAGTGGTCAAATTTGCACAAATGACACATAATGAAAGTCTGCTTTGCTTTCTATCTGAACACAGCTTTAGACCCTTGAGTTAAAAAAATAATAAAAATAAAACATTAAACGTGTGTCAGTGTCAAATCATGGTTTTACCCAGAAAAGTTGTTTAGCCCGGTAGCAAGGGTTGTTTTTTCAACAACGGTCCAGCTTTGGCCAATTTCAGACTGATGGCAGAATTAAAGGTCCTATGACATGCTGCTTTTTGGATGCTTTTAGGCCTTAGTGGTCCCCTAATACTGTATCTGAAGTCTCTTTTATATAGACCTTAGTGGTCCCCTAATACTGTATCTGAAGTCTCTTTTATATAGGCCTTAGTGGTCCCTAATACTGTATCTGAAGTCTCTTTTATATAGACCTTAGTGGTCCCCTAATACTGTATCTGAAGTCTCTTTTATATAGACCTTAGTGGTCCCCTAATACTGTATCTGAAGTCTCTTTTATATAGGCCTTAGTGGTCCCCTAATACTGTATCTGAAATTTCTTTCCCGAAATTCAGCCTTGGTGCAGAATTACAGCCACTAGAGCCAGTCCCACAATGAGCTTTCCTTAGGATGTGCCATTTCTGTGTCTGTAGCTATTGAGGAGGAGAGGGGGTGGGGGCAAGGTGGAGGGTGGGGGCGTGGCCTTGACCAACTTCCACTTTGCTCGTTTGAAAGCCATGATGTCTCTCTCTCTCTCATGGGCGGGCCAAATTCTCTGGGAGGGCAAAGCAGAGAAAGGGGAGGTAATCTTGCTCCTTATGACCTCATAAGGAGAAGATTCCTGATTGGCCCATCTGAGTTTTCATTTTCTCAAAGACGGAGCAGGATACCCAGGGCTCGGTTTACACCTATCACCATTTCTAGCCACTGGGGGACCATAGGCAGGCTGGGGGAACGTGTATGTTAAAAAAAACCCTCATAAAATGACATTTTCATGCCATGGGACCTTTAAAGCTTTAGTGCGTAACTTTTTGATATTAATAAACATCAGTTACATTCAATCCAGACCAAATGAGTTGCTACAAAGCTAATTAACCTTTGTGTTGACTTCGGGTCACATTGACCCGGGGGGGGAGGGGGGCTTGTATCCTGTGGATGCGCAGACCGGTTCGCTGTCATTATTTAGAATTCCTCATGGGGGAGACAGAAACTACGCACTATAGCTTTAATGTAGAGCCCAACAGTTTTTGTGAGAATAAAAAAATCATGGATTGGAATAAAAAAAAAAGCTAAAGGACAGATTCCTTAGGGCCCTACATTAAGTCACTGCTAAAAGCTAACTGGAAATTTAATAAATAGGACTACGTCTTAGTTCCCACCGAGCTGCCCCATTGTAACTGTATTTTAAAAAACGACTAAAGAAATACATAAAAAAAATTATTCCCAATGGCTTAGGCCTGGTGGGGGGCAACTTAAGCTCAGTGGGCCACCAGGCTTGCAATACACTGGGAGAAAGCCTGCATGTTGCTGCAGTCCTCACCCAACAAATCCTTAAATCAAGGATAAACACCAGAGACGTGAGTGAAAGTGCTCAGTGAGCAGTCTGGTAAAAGGTTTGCAGATGTCAGAACCGCTTTTTTTGCCTCCGAGCTCTTCCTGCAGAACAAAGAGGGAGGAAGTGTTTCCATTGGGCGTGATGATTTCCAGAAGACATGATGTGCCCGGCAGGCCTGGCAGAGCAGTGCACTAATGGCTCACCATGTGTCAGAGCTCCACTCCCTGAAACACAACAGTCCCTGACAGGGGCCCGACTGTACAGCCTCCAGAACAGACATCAGGCTTTTTTAATCAGCTGGAAATGAGCTCTGTGCATGTTGACCTACAGATTTGATCCATCCCATATTACTGGAGTTCTGAGGTCTCAACCCAAATTCAGTTCATGTTGTGGTTAAAGAAAACATGAAGCTGCTGTCTGTGGTGTTCCTGTCATAACTCTCTCAAATCTGAACACAGACATGATTTCCATTTTATAAACTTCCATAAATCTGCATAGAAGCACAGAAAAGGGACTCCTCCTAACTTCAGTATAAAAGTAATCCAGTAATAGTTGTACGTACATCCCTGAGTTCACTACAAACAGAAACTGCTAACAGTCTTAAGAGGGAGTCAGTGCTATGTTCCCCAAGATTATGTTTTCAAATTAGGCCCTATGTTCCCACATTTCTAAGATTATGTTTTCAAATTAGGCCCTATGTTCCCACATTTCTAAGATTATTTTTTTTCAAATTAGGCCCTATGTTCTCACAGCTCTATGTTCCCACATTTCTAAGATTTCCCTTCAATTTAAGCCCTATCCTCCCACAACATTTTTCAGGGTTAGGGTTAGGATTAAGGGCATAAAATCTGATACAAATGTATGAAAAAGGAACTGTGGGAACATAGGTCCTAATTTTGAAAAAAATCTTAGAATTGTGGAAACAGGGCTATGGGAACATAGGCACGCTCCCCTTAAAATTATGGGACTCATGTTGTAGCTTACAGCATAACTCACTGAATCCATAGCAAAATTATATTTCCTGTGTACATTGCCCAAAGCATAATGGGAACTGTAGTTTAATATATACACAGTAAGACAATGGTAAGACAAAGACTAATAGCGGTGTCTAAATCAATTACAAATATTGCTGTTGCAGTATGAATATTTTTGACATTACTACGGTTTAGAATGTCCCATTCATTAACATGGTTTGTTATATTCATGTTAGACTAACACTCTCCTGTATTCATTCAAACATTGACATTCGACCTATGTTGAAACCCTGTGGACATACAGACAATGGGCCTCATTCACCAACCGTTCTTATGAAGAAATGTGTTCTTAAACCCTTCTTAGGAACTTTGTACGAAGATTCTGGCATTCACTAATGTTTTCTTAACTTGGATTTGTTCTTAGCTAAGAACAAAATCTACGAACACTGAAAAGCACTCTTACGCACATTTGAGTGATGACAATTTGCTCCAAATGATTGCTTACTGCATTTTATTTAATTCTACAGTCGTTCACAATGATAGTATTGTACTGTAATGTATTTCTGATCATTTGTTGAAAAATAAATCATATTATGCAAAAAAAAACACTAACACTGCAATTTACATCAGCAATTAAACGTTATTTGGTGATTGATCGCTATTCATAGGCCCAAAATGCAGTGGTAGAATGTAACAAAGTACAAATTTGTCCTAACTGTACTTAAGGACATTTTTCACGTATCTGTACTTTACTTAAGTAGACTCAATAGTGCATAACCTACTTTTGACTTTTACTTTGTTACATTTTGCAGCAATATCTATACTTTCTACTCCACTACATTTCTACAATGTTCCGTTACATTTTCTCATCAGTTTCCCCCCCGCCAAAACGTCTTCCTGACCGTCACACGTTTGTCTCACCAGTAAAGTTTGGTTGCCATAGATACTGTATATATGGGTTGCCATAGATACTGTATATATGGGGCACCGCTGATCCAAGCCGGCTCTGTTGCTGCAGAGCCCGGGCGCAGCGCCGCTGACCCTCGGTAATACAGCCTCCGGTAAAAATGAAAATAAAACGTTTGTTTTTATTATTCCCGTTTTTAAATCAAAGTTGCTATATCTGTTTCTCTCCACAACGTCGTTTACTCCTCCGCCAGGCTGCGTAAGTCGTGTTCATATCTTATTTATTTGGCTGGACCTCTTCACATCTCCCCATTTGCGCTGTTTCACACACGTTATTTGCTTACTTGCATGGTTAAAGAAAATAAAATACATCCATGAATAAAACCAACCGCAATCCGATTCTAACAACACATTTCCGTTTTATTCTGGTTAGGATAGGAACTTTTTTTAAAGCCAGGCCTTGTTTGTGGTAGTGGACACCTTCTACTTTTACTAAAATAAATATGTCTCTTGTTATTTGTACTTTTATTTAAGTACAGAGATTCAGTACTTCCTCCACTGCGGCTCCGACAATCTCCAAAAACCTGTCTCCCAGGAGGTGCACAGGAAGTGTCATGTCCTTATATGGGAATTTGCGGGCGTTTTCTTATGCTAATTAGGAACAACTGGCACGCGCTTTCAGTTACAAAGACGTGGGATTCATCAATCCTAAGAACACAGGTACGAACAAATCTGCTGTTAAAGAACACGTCATGAATCCGACGTAGACTTTTCTTAGGAACCTTCTTAAGAACATATTTAAGAGAAAACTGAATGAGGCCCAAACTTTTTAAAATCATTTTATAGTTCAAAGTTAAAGCCCAGCAGCTAAAACTGATATACACACTTTAAAGTCTAGCAGAGATTGCACATTTTCCAAAGATCCCAAATATGTCTGAATACAGGGATGTTTCCCAGTTGATGTAATGATGCTGGGATAATAAATAGCATCTGTGAACATTTCGCCCATTAGGAGAAGTTTAACTGAAGCATTGGTAAAAGTTGATCCAGATTACTTAGGGAAACATTTTGAGGAGAGATCAGAGTCTAAGGGATTGTTAAGATTTTACAGATGAACTGACGTCGCGAGTTACTGGTGGAAAGTAAATTGGACATTATTTACATTCTCATTAGAGTGAGGAAAACCCTGAAGAAGAGCAGCTGGAGTTTCTGGGTTTTAGACGCACGATTTTATCCTGACAGTGGTCACATTCAGGCTTTGGGAGACATGCAGGAACAGGAGGAGGATGAGGAAGATGAGGAGGAGGCAGAAAAGCTGAGTGAGAGGAAGAAGACATGTAGAGTACAAACTAACAGGAAGAAATAGTGAAGTCCTACTTTGTAGGAGGGAAACAGGTGGTTAAATGGTTCCTCGCTGTAAACCAACAAGTAAACAGACAAACAATGTTTAGTGATTGTCATCCTGTGATGTAGAACGGCCACAGTTTAAAAATACTCCATTCCCGCATGTTAAATAACGTACTCAGGGTTGTCCCTGCCATTGTAAGTCTTAGGTGCAGCACCCAAGCAGTTTTTGGCAGCACCTAAGCTGAATGAATGTAAAATGTGCCAAAAAAAACGTTGAAGCCAAACAAACTAAAAGACTTCTCTCAGATCTAATGATTGTAGTTCTTCAGCAAGTTTTGTCTTTAAGCTGTTTGAGTGTTGTTCATTTATTATCTGCTCTAGCTTTTTCAACACTTCAGACTAGGGGTGGGTGATATAGACCCTTTGCAAACACGTGACCACGACCACGTGACGACGCCATGACGGACGGCAGAAACACCCAAAGCACAAGCTAAACAGTGTAGTAGACGAGCGGAAAGTTTCATTAGTTTCAAATAAATAACACTAAATAAAATGTAATAATAATAATACTATCTTCTTCTTTATGGCTTCTTCAGACATGGTTTAAATTCATCCACCCTGGTCCCTGTCTCGATCCTGCCGGTAGCTAGCTAGCTTGCCCCGCTAGCCGTTAGCCGCCGTCCGGTGAGTATTCAGCCAGGCTTCTGTGATAATCATCTCAATAACAATCCATGGAGCGGCGGTGGTGTGGCTATGTCTTCCAGTTACTGAAGGCTACCTTTAGCTTGCGCTTGGAGCAGCAAGTTCATCTGCCTGTTTCCCCTCTGTCTGTCTCGTTCTTTCCAACTCTTGTGAGGCTAGTTCTTCGTCTGTATACTCGGATTCGAATAAATAAAGACGACCATATAAAGGCCAAAAGGCTCTTCCGTGTGTTGTATTTCTGCAATATTCGCCATAGTTATGTTACTCCAAGCTTCTTCCCTTGTAAACAAATCTGCCCTTCACTCTTCACACACTACGCTCCGATCGGCACACTGTTTATCTTTTCTTGCTACAACTAGCAGCTACTACTGCACTATGTTTTTTTTTAGGGGGCAATACACTTCAATACGTGACATGACCTGTCCTCTGGAGGACATAGCCACACCACCGTGGATTGTTATTGGGATGATTATCACAGAAGCCTGTCTGAATACACTCACAGGACGGCAGCTAGCACCTAACGGCTATCAGCTAGCTGCAGGCATGTACCGTTGTTCACTGGCTGAGCCGATGCAACTTTCTAATGGATGCCTGAACGCATCCCAGCTCTGGGGAATAATTAATCACACGTTAATCCATGCAGTAAATCACGGAGTGTCTATGATCAGTATTAACCACACATAATGTAACATCTAGCCATCGTCCTATCTCTGATTATATTCGCTGTTGACCGGTGGATATTTCGAAAGCTAGCTGGTCGGCTAACCGGGGTAGGAGCTCCGCAGACCCGCATTCAATTTAGTTGTTTGGCCCTTTTGAAGCTAGTTTCCGTGCCATGTCATCTTTAATTTAACCAATATTTGTTGTATGCGTGTTAAGTTAAATGATCAAGGGAACGGCTTACTTTTTGGGATATGTAGGTCAGTGAATAACCGATGATAGTTATGTGGGACCTGTTAGCAGGAACAGCTGGTTAGCACGGCAGCTAGCTGGGTGAGGACGTTTTATTATTATTATTTATCAGTCATTTAAAACAGGCAATACATACACATGCTTGTGTTGGTGAGGATTACTCTGCAGATTGTGTATGTGAGAACAAGAACAGCGAACCATACACAGTATATAAGCAGCGAACACGCTCTCGTTTGACTTGCCGTCCGTCTACAGAATAGCTCTTCCGCCGTCCGTCATGGCGTTCATAATTCGCGGGAGTAGAGTGTGACGTCACGTGCAAAGGGTCTATATATCGTTTACGATAATATCGTCATTGTTGTGTTAACGATGTGCAAATTGAAAAACAGCACACTGCCATCTACGTAGCCCCTGATGCTAACGTTAGCACATGTTTGGCTCACTGCTAACCATAGTGAACAAACTGCAGCGCGATCACCTTTTACAAGGCATCCTTTAAGTCTGTATTCTCCAGCTTTTTTCCAGCATGTAGATTGTGTTACTAGAGGGAAGAACACACTAGACCATGTATACTCTAACATCAAGAAAGCACACAGAACTGCTCCTCTCCCTCACCTGGGCCAGTCAGATCACATAAACTAATCCTGATCCCAGCATAAATCTCGGTCAGAAGGACGATACAGCCAAGTAGGACTATCAGAACCTGTCCTGACACTGCCCTGTCCCAGCTCCAGGACTGCTTCCAGTAAGGACATGGTTGTGTGCAATATGTTACAGAACAGAACCCTTTGTTTATTGTTATGATTTCATCTTGCTTGTATGCTGCACAATTTACATTACAGTAGAGGTGAACAACTGAATGTATACTCAGAGTTCAATGTTCCTACACTAGTTCAATTAGTATTTTGTCTTTGAATTGTTTTTACTTGAATACTTAAATTTAAAGAATTATTTTAAAGAAAATAAATAAGAACTGTTTTCATTCAACATTGTGCCCATTATCATCATCAGTGATTAAGTAACTCAGACTTTTAAAAACTAATTTTTAAAAGATATCGTCTAATTATTGTTATGGTCAAAATCAGAAAAAAATATTGAGATATTTTTTGTCCATATCGCCCACCCCTACTTCAGACACAGATAGATGTATATATATATATATATATATATATATATATATATACTGACAATAATGGTCAAAATGTATGTCAAATTGCATATTTCTTTTATTTAAAAATATAACAGAGACTTCTTAACCCCTCCGCCAAAACTGTGCACCTAAGTCTTCCCCAAACCAAGGGCAAACACTGGTAGTTTGATATGTTAGAGCCAGATTGACCGGTTTATCGCACTTTCAGACAACATCCCCCATAGCTGTACTCTCCAGTTACAGTATTTATAATTTATTATGGTTTTTTGCACTCTTTTGTATAGTATCTAAGTTTGTTTTTGTCTTATTTTATTTTAATTTATTTAGCTTGTATACTCTCTATTTTAGCCGGTGTGGATTTCTTTGCATTCAACTCCTTTTACTCTTTACTTGACTCAAGAAGCCTGCACAAGAATTCTCATGTGCCTGGACTGTTTGGTGTATGAACAAATGGCAAATAAAAATCTTGAATCTTGAAAAACTACTTTTGTAGTAAACTTCAATATTCCGCACATTGATAGCTATGTTGTAATTCTGATTGAACATTAGGCTCTAAATGACATTCAGTCTCCTTTTAAACTGCTGTGTGGACAAAATTTGTCCATCGGTTTCCTTTAAACTGAAAGGGTCGAAAAGGAGTAAGGAGTATTGCTTGATTTGCTAAAGTCTATGATGGCTAAAGCCGTCTACACATGATAGGTGGCAAAACCACTTTGCGCTGGCCATTCCTGCTCTGATTTGCCGCTTTGCGCTGCGCTCAAAGTTCAAATTATTTCAATTTTGACCTAGTTGTCGCTGACCTTTCGAAAGCGCAACCAATGGCATAACAGCATGTCGTTACCTAGCAACAGGAAATAGCTTCCTTGCCACCCTTGATGACGAATACCTGCGCTGCGCTTTGCTCTGCGAGCAAATTGCGTATCATGTGTAGGCTGCTTTAGGATTTTGTTACTGACTTTTGTAGGCCCTTTTGTAGACCAAACTGCATGTGAGAAGACATGCAATAATTTGCATAATAATAATTTTTTGGATAAAATAAAAGCATGTCAATAAACTAGACATGTCTGGCCCTTGGTGTGATTCTCTTTTTCCAGCGTGGCCCTTAGGGGACGTCCACACAGAGACGCTTTTTGATGCAAACGCACATGTTTTGCATCATTTGGGCCGGTCGTCCAAACGAATCCTGTAAACGCACATTTTTGAAACCTGGTCCCAGGGTGAAAAATTCGAGCACGGCTCCCTTTTGGCTGCATATGTGTGAATCGATGATGTTATCGCCACACCCCTCAACCTCATAGCCCGCACTAGCTAGTTGACGGCCACAGACACAATTGCGGTCAAGCTAACCGTATCCCATCATGGTCAAACCAGCTCACTTCATCTAAATAGTTTGTCTCTGCTCCCTGACACTTCCCTCTGCTCTGCCGATCCTGGATTCTACACAAGATATATTGCTAACGTTATGTAGCTAGCTAACGTTAAACATCGCTAAAGTAGTTGACCACTCCAGCAGGGACGTAACGTTAGCTGTTATGGTTAGCTGTTTATAAAGTGGAAGTAGACAACTTATCAACTAGCTAGCTAATCTGTCTGCTTATCAACTCCTTGAACGGATTATAGCAACTTTTAGCACAGCTTATTGTAAAAAGGCTACCGCAAAAAGAACGTGTAGCTGGATTATCAAAAAGACATTGGATCATTGATTTTTGTTTGACTGCGGATGTTAGCTGGCGCGCTAACGTTAGCTCTGCTAGCTAGCGCGCTGCAATCATGTCCGATGGCAGACAGAACTGCAAAATAAAAAGCAATCCAACAGCACATTATACAGTGTAAACAAAGACACATTTTCTTGCGTGTGTTTTCTTCCTTTATAAAATGAGCAGTGGTGAAAGTTATTATAGTCTACTCATGTTATGAACGGAAGTGGAAGTGAAGAATATGCTCTTCTTCGCCATTCATGGTGAATTTCTGTAGCAGAGACAGCGCCACCTATAGGCCTGCAATATGAAGTCGCGTGTTGAGTCTTTTACAAATGGATCCGTTTGGGCGCACTTTTTTTTTTCTTTTTTTTGTTACACGGTTCCAGGGAAGACGGGGGGAAAAAAAGATTGTTTTGGTACGTGTGGACGTGGCCTTAGTGAAGTGGAGTTTGACACCCCTGCCTTAAATGAACAAGGTCTGACTCAGAAAGGGTAGACCTTATTTATCTGAGAAGACAGCAGGAATCGGTTTCTGTCGAGATGGTCACAGAGACAGAGTTCTGGTGAGTATGTAAAGCGACGTGAGCCGGCAGATGTGCATGTGGTTGCTGAGGTGGAGGTCTTGGCCACGACACCACCTGCGGGCAGCCACAAAAAGCCCTTAAAGAGAGTCTCTGATGTGGAGTTAGCTTCTAAAGTTGGTCTGGGAGGACAGCCAGCATACTGGAACTTGTCCCGCAGCGGCATCCACCAGTCCTTCTGACACAGCTGTGACCACCAAGACTGTTGCCCGGGGCGACAGACAGCCCCGACCCCAAAAGTGCTCCAGGACTGACATCATTTCCCAGTGAGGTAAATAACCCCCAAACTAGGTTAAAGCTGTAGTGTGTAGTTTCTGCCGGCAAGTAATGACAACAAAACTGTCGACGCGTCCACATGATACAAGTCTTCCATGATCGTGCACCCCCCTGACCCCTCCTCCACACAGTTAGGTAGCCAAGGAGGACACAAAAGATTAAAAAACATGGACTCCTCTTTCTGTGTGTGAAAGTAACCAGACGCCCCAATCTTGTGAACATAGTCTTACTGAGAAATCCAGAGAGAGTTGTGTGGAGCTGATAGTCTTAATTAGCTTGGTAGCAACTCATTTGGAAACGGCTAGTACTATTTCTGGAAAATCAATGGAGAAACTTTTTATTGATCAAAATATCTCCGCATATACATATAGTCTAATACCAGTTTGACAAGATCATTGTAACTCAAGGTCCAATTACATCTCATCGAGACTGTGAAGTGTGGTTGAAAGCTCTGTTGAAAGCTGATAAGTGGACCTTGAGGATTATGTTGTCAAATACTCACAATACTTTCTAGTTTAATAAAAGAAATCTTTCCCTAGATGTTACACTGTGGTTGTATTTTGCAGATGCTGTCCAGGGTTCAAATCTCACTCAAGCCAACATGCATGTCGGTTGAAAAAGACAAAGGGATTTTTTTACATGTAAGCTCTTTAATATGCACTGCAGCAAGCACACTCAAATGTTCTACAGATACTTGTACTTTATCCATTGATTTTTTGTTATTGGTGACCTCTTGACAACCCATTCATAGTGTCTCACAACCCATGGGTGGGCTGCCACCCAGACTTTGAGAGGTACTGTAATGCAGGAGAAAACACACCCATTCAGTGGTTTATGTTTTTCATGATTCTACCTGTACTGCACAGCAGTGATGTCATCCAGCAAAAGCCCTGCTGGCAGTAAGAATTGGGAAATTCTACTGGTTATTGTCTTTACCACTTAGATCTGCACTGAGCAGAGATAGATGCGGGCCTGAACATGTTGAGGACATGATGCATATTCCAGTAGCCGTGTGGTAAAAAGGTAGTACAAGTAGAAGCTGGAGAGGCTTGGATCAAAACCCAAACAAAAGACAATAAGGCTTGGATACCCGACCGGAGCCCGACGGGCCGGGTCGGGTTCGGACAGATATTTAGAAATTATGGTCGGGTTCGGATCGGGCTTGGTCACATCAGCGCGATAAGGCATTTGTTGTAAAATGGTGCTGCGGCTCCTTTAAGAGAGCTCAGCATGTGCGTGTGTGTGTGTGTGTGTGTGTGTGTGTGTGTGTGTGTGTGTGTGTGTGTGTGTGTGTGTGTGGAAAGTGGGCAGAAGAGAGATAGAGAAAGAGGAAGCAGACGTGGTGTAGATGTGACCAGAGCAGAGTTGGTGGAATAAGTTTAAGTTTTGTACACAGTGTGTGCGGTGTCAGACTGAAAGCCAAGCTCATTCATTGCAGAGCGTCTCAAGAAACGGCCTTGGCAAGTCCGTCCAAGATAAGGGGGCCGAAAGATTACATTTGTTTGGGCTACACAAATGGCTGCTCTAATTTAACAGTCATACTATTGTTCATCCGGTAAACTGGTCAATTTTTCATTCCAAATCAGTGACCTTCTTCATGATGGTATCCGAGCCACGGGTCATTACCATGTTGTATTCCATCACGCGATTAATAATCCCAGTTTGCAAACTGATCGCTTTTTCAACAGCTTCAGTCAGGCCAGGCAGCTTCCTTGGGCTTTGGACAGCTACCAGAGTTTTTTTAATTTCTCGATAAACCAGTGCGAAGCATCCTCCAATCAGCAGCAGTCCAGTTATCATGGTTCCGAATAGGTAGATATCCTCAACGTCGTCCACGGAGAGAGCAGAGAGATACACGACAGCCGTCCACCGTATACCCCGCAGCAAATGTTCCGTCAGGACGTGCTGGCTCACCCGTACCAGTGCTCCTCCTCGAGAATACAGTGTCAATTGCGCTGAGAGACCAGTTAATCAGTTCCATAATTTGGGTTTCGTAGAGCCTGAGCCTTGCAGGGAAAGTCTCTAAAAAGTTAACAGCAGACAACACAAAACAAGATAGCAAGCAGGGTAGGCCTGGGAGGGAGAGGGAGAGAAAGCAACCGCCTTCGCTGAGAGCAGAAAGAAAATTGATTTCTAATTAAACTATTAATTGGTCCCTTAATCTTTACAGTCTTTATCGTTTGTTTACATGGAGTCTGGTGGAGTTTGGTGAAGGTGATTTTGGGGCTGTTTCATGTTAAACTAAAAGGATTTAACTCTTTAACTAAAAGGTCTATCTATCTCTGTAGGGATCCTTTCCATAATTTTGTCAGACACTTAGAATAATAATCTGAACCGTCAGCGCCAGAAACAGTGCGCTATTGCCTATTAACATTACCTGTGCAACCTTGTTCTGCGCTCAATACATGGCTATCACTTAAGACACAAAAACAGGAAAATAGGGTCCATGTTGAAAAAAAACAGTAGTTACCCTTTTAAATAGGGGTGGGGGGAAAAATCGATACAGCATAGTATCGCGATATTTCTCGTGGCAATACTGTATCGATACACAGGCGCCAAGTATCGATCTTTTATTATTTAAATTGCACATCAGAATTTAACTTTTTGGTAGTATAATAATAAAATCAATTGCTTATTCAGTCCACCAGATGGCGCTGTTTGTTTTCTGGTGAGGTCAGCGGGGTGACTGTCAGCGTGCAGGCGGATGTAGATAAAATAAACATGGCAGCGTCAGAGAAAGAAATCAGAAATGCACCATCTGCGTTTAAATCAAGTGTTTGGACTTTTTCTGATTTTTTAACAAGGAGGGGACAACTGAGATGGACATGAGACATGGGATTTGCAAGGAGTGTCGATGCAAATAAAATACTCAGGGAATACCACAAACATGAGGGCTCATCTCACACGCCACCATCCAGAGTTAGCGTTAGCCGAGGGACGGTAAAGCTAATGCTAAACCAGCTCCATGAAAAACCAACCAACACTGGACACACTTAGCTTGACAAAGCTACCTCCCAATTCAGAGCGAGCTAAGAAAATAACTCAAGCCATCGCCTACTTCATGTGCAAAGACCTGCGTCCATACAACGTTGTGGAAAATGAAGGATTTTGTCACTTGCTAAAAAAACACGGAACCAAGGTACGTGACTCCGTCGCTACCGTTTTTTTGTACTCATTTTAATTGTAAAAATACCTGTAGTAGCACAGCAGTGCATACCTGTTGGTATTACAGTCTAGTCCACCTTAATTAAAAATGCAAACAGTTCAGTTTGCCAGGTGTATACAACATTTATAACATATTCATTAAAGTGCTGGTTAGTTAGTCAGCTTGACAGTCACATTTTACAGCAATAAAATTCATGTGAGATGAACAAACAGATGTTGACAAAGTTTTCCTTTGGGGACATAATAATGAAGTTGGAAAAAAGGTAATAAATTGCAATATATTGCAGAATATCGCAATATGTTTAAAATCGCAATAATATCGTATCGTGACCTAAGTATCGTGATAATATCGTATCGTGGTACCTCTGGTGATTCCCACCCCTACTTTTAAATCAATGTGTGGACAGGTTTCCTGTTTCACACTATGCCGGCTAGTCACACCACACAAATAACACAACAAAGACTGGCAGTTTAGAAAATGTTAAAGTCCGCCTCCACTTGAAAATGTGGTTTACTTCTCTCGGATGTTGGAGCTTCACTGTGCAGAATGATGTACAGTACGTGCAGAGTCTGTTTTTACATGCATCTGCTCAAGAGGGAAATTGTCACTGAGCTCACCCAAAATCTGAGTTTAACAAGCTTGATAATGTGAAATCACAAATAGTTTGGAGCCAATCGTGGTCCAAGAGCAGTATGCAATTTACACTGTGATGTGGAAACCTGAAACCTCCGGGTGACGTATTTGCAGATTCTGTTTTTTTTTTTTTTAATGAACGAGAAGATGTAATCTCGAGTTTTTGATTCAGGTTATTTAAATAATAAACTTTTTTTGTGGAAAAACCATATCAGACAATAATAAAAAAAAACATATCAGACAATAATAATATATATAACAATAATATTTTAAAAACTTATCAGACTCTAAATGAAGTGCTATAATCTGGTTAACTGCACCTATGTTGTATTCAATGCAGATTCAAATAAGACTCAAGCAAAACATAAATCACAATCAAGCAGCCCAACAACAAGTTAAAGATTCACTGAGGGTCCTTTAAATGTAAACGTTTTTAGACCTTACTTTTGGATTTAATCTCAATATTGTGACTGTTGTTCTGTTCCATTTATATAAATAATCTTGGGAAAGGACACTAAGTGGACGCTGTTGAGATCATTTGGACACATGAAACAATCCACAGGTCAAAAATGAGCTTTAAGGCTCAACTATCACAACATGTACAATGACTCTGCACATTCACTATCAGTTTGACCTAGTTCATCAACCTGTTGACAGATCACTAAACTGAGATAATCTATAAAAATGGAGAGTGCTATCGAGCAAAGCCGTGCTGATCTGAGAAAGTGATCAGAGGCCACAGGTACGTATCTACTGTATGTGTCCATCTTTACAGTAAAGTTTTACAAACCTTTTTTTTGTGAAACTGTCAAACTCACCTGGAAAATGACCACTTTATTTTCCCACGCAGTTTTTTTGGTGGTTGTTCTGTGTGTTACGTCTACAGTTACACAGGTGATTGTGTTGCTGACATCAGAGCCAGCTCCGCTCTGGGATACTGATTCCCACATGTCAGCTATCATGTTCAGACGGACACAATGTCGACAAACTGGCACTGAAGGTGACAAGGTTGACACCATCTGTGCCTGTGTGTGTGTGTGTGTGTGTGTGTGTGTGTGTGTGTGTGTGTGTGTGTGTGTGAGGGTGTTCCTCACCATTATAAGGTGTAGGTGCGGCACCCAAGCCGTTTTGTGCGCCACCTAAGCCAAATTAATGTAACTAAAGACCTTTCTCAGATCTAGTGTTTGTAGCTGGATTTCTCTAGCAAGTTTAGACTTTAAACTTTTTGAGTGTGCTAGCTTTTCCAACGTTTTAGACACACATATGGTAATAATAACGGTCCAAAATGATGCAAAAAAGATACACAAAAGTACCACAGAAAGACGCCAAATGACCACAGAGACCCCAAAAAAAAAATATAAAAAATAGACCACACTACTACAAAAGAGATGCAAAAACCCCAAAAGAGACAAAATGTATAGGGAAATAGATTTTTTATAAATTGAAAAACGTCCCATTTTCTTGAGAAAGGACGCCTAAACCCCCTACCAAATACCCGTACCTAAGTCTTCCACAAAGCTAGGGAAAACACGTGTGTGTGTGTGTGTGTGTGTGTGTGTGTGTGTGTGTGTGTGTGTGTGTGTGTGTGTGTGTGTGTGTACCTACCAGGACTGAGTGCATTCCCATGTAGATCCGGCTGACACAGACCAGCAGACACCAGCAGAGAGCCAAGCAGAAGCCCAGTGTGAATGGGTACTGTGGAGGTGAAAGGAGACACTTTAACACAACAGTTTGCAGCATTACAAAACAAAATGGCAATGGCCTATGATGAATATCCTTTCTGATTAACTTATAAATCCATAAAATGTTAGTTATTTTATTATGGGAAAAAAACACAGTTATTGGAGCCCTAGGTGATGTTTTAATATTGCTTTTGTTTGACCATCAGCCAAAAACAAAACCAAAAAGGTATTGAATTCAATTACAACGATACAAATAAATCTTCATATTTGAGAAGTTGTAACCGACGCAATGATGAAAAAAATACACGTTTTTTAACGTTGAAGAAAAATCTGTTTTGCAAATGTTTTGTGAAGGAAAGACATGCATTTAACACGTTTGTTAGACCTCAGGGATTCACACAATGAGTTCTGGTAATGAGGAGACTATAGTCTCTCAAAATCTGACGAAAATCTTTTAAACTGACCTTTGTTGATCTGAAATGAAGACAGATTCAGGAACTGCATGGCCTATTTCTCGCTTAAAATGTTTTCAGAAACACATTTCGGTGAACTATTTTAGTACAATATGAGATCGTATTCTGAACGGCCGCCATGACAGTCTGGTTTGAATTTCCGGAGAAAACAAACCCATGTGACACGTTCGTTCAATCAGCTGCCGGTTTTCATTTCTTGGGCAACATTACAGATTAGCGCCACCTGCTGTTATAGAAACGTATTACGTCTCGTCTCCTCTCGTCTTTTTGGTCTGCTCTGTGGCAGTTTTTTGGACCTCGGGGACGCGACTGATCATATCGACGGGTTTTCGAGTTTTCTGTCAATGGTCGGCCGTCGGCTATATGGGTCTACACCATTAGGCATAAAGTGCTAAATGTTGTTAACATATTATAACCAGGGCTTTAAATCAACACCTGCCAAACCCGCCATATGTCAAAAATGAACTGTGGCGGGTGACATTGTAAAGTTACTAGCCAATTTGGCCGGTGATGAATGAAGCAAATAACACTGCATCTGTCTGAATCGGCCGGCTGCAGAGACGATGCGACGGGTCAGTGTTGCCACATTAGTCTGTCCTCTGCCAAGAAATTTGGGCGTTTTTTTTTCGTGTGTTTGGCTTGGAAACGTAATTAATGTGTAGTAACCACAGATGATTCTGTGCACTACTGTATCCCTGCCGTAGAACTGAATGAGATCGGCTGACTGTGGTATCATATATCCCTAATCACAGGTCCATTTATAACAAATAGTTTCAATATTAGTCTTTCCTAACCACTGTTATTGTTGATTGCTAAAGTTAGCTAAATTAGCATAGTCATAATTACAGACGTTACCCCGATAAATCCAGTCTTGTGCTGATGCTCTGACAAGCAGAAGCCCCCGCTGTCTATGTCCTGATAACCATTTGGAAAAGTTTGATATTTTAGTGAACTCACAAACAGAAGAATCAGTCTCTCGTTCATTGATTTACACGGCGCGTCGCTCACATATGGAAAAGGTAAGTCTCGCTTTGCCAGGCCCTCCTCCAAAGCGCTCTGGAGAAGGGTCTGGCTAGTCCACACTGCATTCTGGGATGGGAGGAAAACGTGCTCTGGTTTACTGGCATTTCTTTAAACCAATCACAATTGTCTTGGGCGGAGAAAAGCCGCAGCTCCTCAGAAAAAATAGTCTCAGGAAGGAATTTGTTTTGGTGGAACATGTGTACGTTTAAAAGTAGTTTTAGTCGTGCAACAGAAAACTCAGATTGGACAGATAGTCTAGCTAGCTGTCTGGATTTACCCTGCAGAGATCTGAGGAGCAGTTAACAATAGTCCTCACAAATCCACCGGAGGTTAGAACGCCAACACAAAGGAAGAGGAAGGGGACGGACATCCAGCCAAAAATGAGGGACATCCAGAGGAATTTCTGGCTGCAACAGAGCAATCCCGGAAGTTGAACGTCAAGGATATAGACTAGGAAAAGTTCAACACAATTCATCTCTTGCAGCGGGCGGAGGTGTGCGTGTGACGAGCACGAACGCAACAGTTTCACGGGATTGTGCCCACTTGTCGCGTCGCCTGTCAAACTGCCCGCACCCCCCTACCTGCCCGCTCAACTCTCATTGAAAATACAATATGATGTGAGGTCCTCATAAATATTTCAACAATCTGCAGATTCCTTATCAAATGTACTTGTCAGGAGGTAATAAAGGCAGAGTTTTTCCCTCATGTGACTCAGATTCCATGTGTTTCCTAATCAGTGTGAGAGTTACAGTTCCTCAGTTTGGATGCGGGTCACATGAATGCAGGGTTTTCCCTGCCGTTAGAAGGTTTAGATGCAGCACCCGAGCCGTTTTGGGCAGCACCTTAGCTAAATGACTTTTCTAAAAATCTAATAATGGCAGTTTGTCCCCAGTGGACTCCTTTAGCAGGTTTTGTCTTTAATCTTTTGAGAGTGTTATTTATTATCTGCTCAAGCTTTTCCAACGTTTTAGACACAGATATAGTGATAATAATGGTCCAAAACGACGTGAAAGAGACTCCAAACTAGCTCAAAGAGACACAAAGGGACTACAAAGAGACGCTAAGTGACCACAGAGACCCAAAACAACCCCAAAAGGTAACAAAAATGTCCAAAAAGAGACAAAACACGACTACAAAGAGACACAATCCCGTGAAGAGACACACAATGTATTTTTTTTTAAATGTAAAAACGTAACGTTTTCTTGAGGAAGGACGCCTAAACCCCCCGACGCCAAATACGCACACCAAAGTCTTCCACAACTGAGAGCTGAAACAAAGCTACGTTTGGCATTTAGGCCTAAGCTTAAAAAAAATCACTTAAAAAAAAAAGAAAATGAGTGACAGTTGAGCAGGGAGAAAGCGACGACAGATGAAAGCTGCTGAGGTCTGCACGCTTGTTAAAAGCCTTTTGTTCCCTTCATTGTTGTTGAGACAGCTCAGATTTCCCCTCACAGACTAGAATGATATGACAAGCCCCATCTAGCAGTCCCACAGCCCCAGCCTGCAGGGGAAATGTTGCGTCAGTTTGATGGTGCTGGTGGTTAAAACTACTAACAGCTGTTTGATGCCAATAAGGACAAGACCTTGTCACATTTAACCTACAGTATATCTATGTCACTAAGTTAAACTACACATTAGGACTCAACCATTTGGGGAAAAAAGTCAAATTGCCATTTTCCTGCCAGATATTGTGATTACGATTCGATTTGCATTTTTTTTAAGTTACATGATGCACCTTCTATGATCATGTTAAAGTAATAAAAAAAACATGAAAAATCCACTGACAACTTCGATTTGAAAACTATTAATCCTTCAGCCCTACTACACGTTATAGTAGAACTATGAGAAAAATATTTGCAAAATGTAACAATGCAATATTTATCAAAGCATGTTAACTAAATATTCAAAGCCATACGGTAAAAAGTTAAACCTACATTGTGTCAAATGGATTTTAATATGAATATATGACCATAATATATGTTTCAGATCTCACTGTGAGACTGATCCAAATGATTAAGACGCAAGAAAGTTTTATTTTATCACAAAATGTTGAAACAATAAATGCTAATATTGAATTGTTGTCCAACCTGTGGCCTCATCCGAACATGTTGCCAAGTTTTTTACACAGTACAGATACATATTTCAAATATAAAAATGTGAGACAGTTGCGTTCAGATCAGCTTTTTTGACCCCCAATCAGATTTTTTAAATATTGAATTTCTGCCGATGCAGAGTCCCTGATCTGATTTTTGTATTTGCTCAGATAATATGGTTGCACCCCATTTTTGGTTTACAAAAGTAACTAAGTAAACAAAGTAACTACAATATGTCTTAAGCTTAATACATTTAATTTAGCGTCTTTTCTCTCAACACCAAAACAGTTGTCTTTAAGATCCCAGCAAACCCCCATCCAAAAAATAAACCGTCTCAAGGTCCCCGCTGGACAACGACAACTTAACTCAATCTAAAGTCAATCTTTATTTTCTCTGATGTCTCCAGGGAATAACGGCCTGTAAGCGCGCTTTCCTGGTGGAATCATGGACGAAGTGTGGCAAATTACAGTAATCCAATTCTGTTAAAAAAGGGTGACTGAGAAAGATGGACCTTTTTACTTGTTGCCAAGGGCTGGCAAGCTATGAGATACTCTAGACAGACACTTGTGAGTGGCCACGGTAGACCGCGGTCTGGCGGTGTGTCTGTGGTGCTGGGCGGGTGTGATTAAAGGAGGCCATCACTACAAGCTGATGTACATGATCGGAGTAACCCCCGATCAGTTAGAAAAATAAATGCCAAAATCAGCTCTGATTGGACATCCCTAATCAAATGTACTACGTTTTTGCAAGTAAGAGTGTGCGGGAATTTCTTTGCAAGTTTTTAACACCAATAGTAATTGGTAAAGGAATTTGGCTTTTTCAAAGAACTTATGAGCTTTACCATTGAGGTGTGCAAAACCACAAAGACAATAATGTTTCAGCTACACTACAGGAATTATATTAAATACATAAATCCCTTTGAACCTCTCCATTTGCACCTTATGAACCCTGCTGTCCTTGTATGCTGTACTTGTAGCGAGTGTCAGCCTGTACTAAAAAGACCATAACACGGATGTTTATTGGCCATTTTACAACCTTCATTAGCCTGATGGATAAAAAGATAGAAAGTTGTTTTACTGCCAGCTGCAGCTGCTTAGCTCCAGCATCTGAGTAGGTTACTGGACAAATGTATTTCTGGTCACACAGAGATAAGCTTTGTTCCAAAGAATGCCTGCGCTGTTGGTGAAGTACACAAACTAAGCACAGCTCAGATTTACCTGCATTTATCCAAAGGCATGTGCTGGGCTTAATGGAAAAGTACATACTAATCTGGCAAATAATTGAGCCACACTTTCTGCCCAAAACTTGCTAGAGTGCTAGTACAGATTGGTACATTTATCTTTTGTGACATTGTTTAATTCTTTCCATGCAGGCTCACACAGCTCAAGTAACATTCTACAAAAGGTTTGGTTTTTAAGGACTGTCCTATTTGTTTTGTCTTTAACTGACTGACAAGGCAACAAAGAAATAAAAACTCAGAGGCCACATACAGGGCTTGACATTAACTTTTTGAGGCACTTGTCCTTTGGACAAGTACATTTACGTTTCACTTGTCCATGTATAAAAGTCACTTGTCCAGGTAAAGATTCATCATTTTATAAAAGAAATTGTGTTTTGCTAATGCAGAATTTGAACAAACCATTGAAAGCATCCAAACACTATCAACATTACAACAGTAGAAACAAACGTGCCCCAACAATAGATTTCCCCTTCAACAAGAAAAAAGGATCTCCAGACTCCATAATACAAAGTAATATGTTGCACGCCGGTGTGCAGAAGTTAATATATTGAGATTCTAATTCAATATTTTAAAGTTTGTCATTACTTTCAGATTCCTAGTCAATATTCTAAGTTACTTAGTCAATATATTGAGATACTAAGTCGATACTTTGAGATATTGAGTCAATATATTGAGATTGTAAGTCAATATTTTAAATGTTCTTATTGGTTTGAGATTCTTTGTCAATATTCTGAGTTACTAAGTCAATATATTGAGATACTAAGTCAATATTTTGAGTTAAATCAATATAGTGAGATATTAAGTCAATATATTTAGATACTAAGTCAATATTTTGAGATAAGTCAATATATTTAGATACTAAGTCAATATTTTGAGATAAGTCAATATATTTAGATACTAAGTCAATATTTTGAGATAAATCAATATATTGAGATACTGAACAATATAGTGAGATATTAAGTCAATATTGAGATACTAAGTCAATATTTTGAGATAAATTAATATATTGAGATACTAAGCCAATATATTGAGATTCTAAGTCAATATTTAACATTTTCTCATTACTTTGAGATTCTTAGTTTATATTCTGAGATACTAAATCATTATTTTGACCAGAGGTAGTAGTGACTTGAACTTCTACTATATCTAAAATAATTTTGTAGACATAACAATGGAATTTGCCACTAAATGTTGGTGTTAACTTTTTTTATACAATTTCACAAATTTCTACCCGGCAGAGGCTGATTTACCGAAAGGATCCTTTTAAAAAGGTGTAGCTACTTTACAGTTGATTATTACCTGATATTTAATCTGCATATTTTTTTAATTATTTTTGTTCAAAAAGGAGCAAAAAAAACGACATTATAGAACGGCTTGTTTATTGCTAAGGAAAAATTAAATGATTTATTAAAAATGTAACAACAGTAACTTATAAAAATAACTTATTTCACCAGTAAGTTCCTGTTAAACGACAAAAATAACCACTGGATAGGAAAAAGAGTATTTTACAACAACTTTGAATGCAGCACGACGCTGGTGGGGCGAATTTCAAGTGAACGCAACATCTGTGTTTTTCCGACAACAGCAGCGGCACACTGTCATATGTTCTTCTCCAGTGAAATACAGACACACTTTTACACAGTTTTACACTAGCTAGCACGGACCACTGATTAGCTTTCAACACTAGTATTCGGGGCACAAGCAAAGTAAAAACAAATCTTTATATTTATACCACTAAAAAGGCTCAAAATAGCACCACACTTCAACAGTAGCATAATGAGGGTCCCTACATGTTAACCGAAGCATTGAGAACTTTGTAAGTGTACAGACAGTTTATTAAAAAGATAGTTTAGAAAGACAGTAGCTCCCAAGACGGCGGCTGCCTGTATACAAGAATGTGACAGTCTTTATAATCTATAAGGGGAGTTGGCCCAAGCTAAATTTTCCACATTGTGGAACAATAAAGTTTATCTTATCTTATCTTATCTGATCTTATCTTATCTAAAATGAGGTCAGTGCAGGCCAGGGGGAGGTTTTGGTTGAGAAACGGGCATCTTGCTGTGTGTGGATTAGCTGTGAAGGTGTCCATGTGCATAACAAAGCATGTCCCACGGCCGGGTTGGCATGCCCCCTTAGGCCCAGTGCCTGTGACCATGGCGGTGCTGCAGCGGTCGTTTTATGGACATGGTGGGTTTTTTTTGTGGCTTGTGGTTCTTTGCACACTGCTTATTGGCCGTTAGCCTCAGCAAAGGGTTTCCTCTGTGCTCCCTCACGTGACATAGAATGTACATACATACACACACCCAAACCACACAGCTCCCAGGGTGTGCTGCGTTTTACTTTCAACACTGCCAAGATGTAAACTAATCGTGTTCGACGCTATGCACAAACCAAAGTTGTGTGAATATCTGTCTTATGTTGGAAGTTCTTAATACTGCAGAAAAAGACTGGGCCCAGACCTAATTGCTTTTAATCTTTTACCATATGCTTAATTTGATAATTAGAAAATGAAACATTTGCACACATTTGTAGCTCTGAATGTCAACAAGAGAAAAACATCATCAAAATCGTAAATACTGCAACAAACTCTATTTCTTCTTTTGAATGAAACAGCAGAGATCTTAGGTTGACATTTATCTACAATTTGAATGAAAACACAATGTCACACTCAGGGTTGCAGTTAGGAAATTCTATACTGTTAAACTTATTTATGCTCACAGGAAAAGCTGTACTGTTCCCACCTAGATGTTCCAGCTCAAGGGAGGAAGTCTCACTCAAATCCTGTTTACCATAATGTTTTCTGTTCTGGCTCAACTGGGCGATGTAATGATAATTTATATGACACATTGTGCTAAAACTACCTATTGATGCCTTATCTTTCTGGTCTGACTTTTCAGTCCAGCAACTCTTAAACTCCATTTCCACCTGGATTTAACATCTGTCCTGAGTGATCCGGTCACAAGTGGACAGCTCTAAATACTAAGAGTTTGAGTCTTCACCTGGCACCAGAATGTGTCTCCAAATGTGTCCTGAGTGACCATTTGTTATCGGATCTCACTTCCCCACTCTATATGCAAATAAACACGGACATCATGACCGTTTGCATATAGGCTAGTGTGTGTGTGTGTGTGTGTGTGTGTGTGTGTGTGTGTGTGTGTGCGCATGTGTGCGTGTGTGTTGCTCACATACCTAAATCATACAGTAGAAATATGCAATGACTAATGAAAAAGTGCGGTCTACAGTCTGTCTTGTGTGCCGAAAGGCGTACCTTTTCTCTGCATGACACGATGGCGGCCTTATTATGTGTGTAACTTACATTTTATGAAACTGAAAATAAAGATGTCTACCAGCGGTCACTGGGTCCTTTCCAGGAGAGAAAGACATTTTTAAAAGTGTTCAACATTTAGTAACTTTGTAGCTTCTAACTGAATCTCTCACTGCTGAAGAGCCAACATTTGCTGACTTTGCTGATCATACCAAAAGCTTTTAAATAAATAAAAAAATAACGGTGGAATTTTATTGTGAAGAATTTATAGGAAATAAAAAGTCAGCCGTTTTACAGCCGCTCCTTTGACCATCTCCGTAGGCTTCTAAATAGCAACAGCAGACATTGCGATGTAAGAACAGGAACGTCTGTAGCAATTTCCTACATATTCGTGAATGTGGTCTGAGTGATCGGGTCTCAATGTGTCCTAGGTGCATTCACACCTGTACTTAAAGCTTTCCACTTGTGATCGGATCACTCAGGTCTGAATGGGGCCTTACATTCCTGTGTCTCCTTTCCATTTTTCTTTCATCCCTCTGCTGGTCTCACTCCTGTCCTCAGCTCTACCTCTCATACTCCCCTCTTATCTGCCTCTGCAGTATTTTTTCCTCCTTCTTCCCCCTCACCTTTCTGTATTAATCCCCTCTTCTCTCATTGCCCTCTAGTCTCATCTTATCTCCTCTCATCTGCATCTTTTCTCTTCTTCCTCCCTCTCTTTTGCGTTCTCTCTCCTCCTTACCTCTCCTTAAACTACCCTTTTCTGTTCTGTCCTTCGTCCCCTCCCTTATTCCACTCTTACCAATATCTTCCAGAGACACATCTGGCTGTAGTTAATGTCTGAGCTGGTGTCTCATTTATAAAACTGAGCGTAGGATCCTTACTATAAGTGTACGTGCGCCCAAAAGCCCAAATAGGCGTACGCCGGAAAAAGGTCAGATTTATAAAACCGTGTGTACGCACACCTGTAAGCAATGTTCCCTTTATAAATCACAGATTGACTACAAGCGTGCGTACGTGGATCAGCCTCTTATCCCGCCCTGTACACGCCCATTTTTAACCATAAATAGTCAATGTAAAGCACCTTGTGAATGCTGATCAGTATGTTAATGACCCTGGCAGTTGTTCTTTCGTTACACCGAATCATGCCGAATTATGACGACTGGCAGAGAAAACAAACTTGCTTGAATTGCTGCGAATTGAATTTTAATTTCGGCCTGTTGTCGCACAGCGTATGGAAACCTGATCTATAGACTACCATTATTAATGAAATCTTTCAAAACTGCAGGCATTACGGTACTCGGGGACAGCTTCGATATACCAGACGTATATAATAAGATTTAACAGAACTATAAATTATATCCAAAGAAGCCTTAGTGATGAAGTTGAAGATTATATATAATATTTATTTAAAAAAACACTTAGCTGTCTGACATTTCCCTCTTGAAACAGCCGGTTTCACCCAGAGTGGCGAGGACCTGTATTTGGACCGGGATGGCACGGTTCCGGCGCATTGCCCGACCCAATTCAGTACAGAGATCCAAGAGCGTAGCTATATTACTATTACAGCTATATTAGGGAATTTAAATCGGCATATGAGCCAGTCATTGTCATGGTCTCTGAAGTCTCTTTCTCTCCTGATTCTTCCATTGTTGTCCTCCTGCAGGGCCAGCAGGGCCATCATGCAGCATTACGCACGGGTTCACCGCAGTATTTTGTGATTGTTAACACCTTGCTAAAATCACAGCATCAACTAGTGGTATCCACCCCGAGATACAATTTGAAGACGAAATAAAGTGAAATAGGCAAACACACTTTTCTTCATGCAGGTTTTGTTATGAACAGTATTAAAGTTTGGACTGAGGACATTAAGTGTAACGATTGTGCAAGAGCTTAACGGCTGTATTTCCAGACTTTGACATTTGATGATATATGCACAGTTTTAAAGACAGATATTTAGTTATTTACACTGTGTTCTGGCATTATCTAATGGTAGGGTATTTGATGCTATCTTGTTTTCCATGCAGTCGGGCCATCTCCTCCTCCTGCGCTCCGTAGCGGACAATGTGACGGCTTGATTTAAGATTTGAGTTGGAGGTGTTTATGGAACAATTATCACTCAGTACAAGCGCAAATAACACTGCTGGATTTAATCTTCATATGGTGTGAAGAAACAGAGGCATTAATACTTAAACATATTAAGAGTAATTGTTATTCCCACATGTACTTTCTGCAGTCTGACTTCAGTTCACATCCTCACCATCTGCGTCGCCAATTCCTATTTTGCCTCCAAAATGTGCGTACACACGTGGGTCAGAGTTTGCGTGGAGGACCGCACATTCTCCCGTCAAGTTTGTTTTTTATAAGTCACAACCTTTGTGTGGGAAGTGGCGTACACACATTTTCAGCCTTGTTTTGTGCGTACGCCACGTTTAGAAATGAGACCCCTGGAGGAGGGCGGTGGGATGGGACCGTCTCACTGTGGCCCATCTGAATCCAAACATTCCTGCTTTGCTGAGACGAGTCAGCTGAGGCAGGGAAACAGCAGGAAAGCTCACAACCAGCAGGGGATGTAAAGGACAAACCCTGCCATCTACTCTCAATGAATCCTGGTTCCAGTTAGTTATTCTGTAATCTAGATCCCCCAAAAAACTGACAACTGCTTGGTACATATGCACCAGAAAGACAGATAAAGACCCTGTTCAGCCCCCCCATCCCCTTGTTGTAATATGTTAATACAGAAATAAGTTCTAATTTGCAAAGACAAGGGGGTGATTGAGAGAAATGCTACTACCACTTAATGTTCTAACGTCAACCAAATCACCGGGCTATTTTTGTAGAATGCAAGAACAAACCCATTTGGAAACATTTTACCTATGCTGTTGGAATATCTTGTATCGGTTATTATCCTGATCCATTGGGTTTAGAACTTTAAATTCTGTTGTTGCATGTGATTTTTTTGGAAATAAGAATTGAACTGATGAATCCGACAAAACTTCTGACTTTGCTCGAGCGCACAGAGTTGAACTTGAAGTCCTGAGTCAAGTTCCAAGTGCTAAACTTTGTTTTGAGTCCTAAACAAGTCATTATTTGTCAGTCTGCTGGTGTGCCGGACCAAACACACCTCTCCATCCTGCTCAAGGTTTTCCAGTCACTACCTTCTAACTTTGAGTTGGAGTTTAAACATTTTGCCTACATCTTGGGGGAAAAAAATAACACATGACCTGGTGTATTATTGAAACTGTGACAAGGACAACAATTTCAAAATCATTAAACCATTACCCAACATCAAACAGCAGACACCAGAGCAAGTCACAGACAAACCACAGCTCTTAATGAAGCATGAGTGGCAGGAGAGGAGCAATGGTGACCACAATAACGGAAACACCACCACTACAGCATGTGTGCACAGCATGACCATAAACCAAAATCTTTCTCATCTAAAACTTGAAATTGGTAGCCTAGAAATCTAGACGCCCCCTAGCGGCAGTAAATGTAATTTGCAGCCAGGGTCAGTCTAGCAACTCTCCGCTGACTTGCGAGCTGGAAAAACCAAACTCTAGTCAGGCCAATCACATCATGTATAGAGTTGGTGTGCGGGCTTAACATAATGACGGCAGAGTTACGACGGTTCCGCGTGAATTCCCTGCTACTTGAAAACAAAGAAGATGGCTGCTGCTGCTGGCGAACAGCGGTCTCTGGAATCGGCTTTGCGACTCTGGAAGACTTTATGTCTTGAGTTCAGCTTTTCTTTGGGAAAAGAACAAAGAACGGCACTGAAGTCATTCTTAAAAAAGGAAGATGTGTTCAGAGTTTTGCCGACCGGATACGGCAAAAGTTTAATCTATCAACTAGCGTTGCTCTGCCTGGTTGTAGCGCTATCCTATTGTGTGCAGAGGGAATTTGAAAGACAACCGTTTATCCCACCGCTCGGATTGAGCTCTGCCAATGATTCCCAGACCCAACATCTGGATGTGGGTCTGGCTTGTCAGGTTATGAAATTGGTCCATATTTTTCCAATACAGCAGGATAATAATGGCTTGAAGTTGGAAGTTACAACAGGGAACATTTTATTAAGTTATTAGTGAAGACAGATGGCTTAAAAGGAGGATATAATCTATCTCTATTTGTACTCGGAAGTCGGATTTTCCAAGGCCAAAGTCGGAAACATGCCCTCTGACCTCGGATTTCCGAGCTCAGAACTCAGACAGCCTCGCAGTACCCCAAGCTAAAAATCCAACATGGCTGCCCCGTGCATCAACAGTAGTAAAAGCTGTAGTAACATAGTTATTAGCAATTCTGTCTTATTTGTGTCTCACTAAATCAGTTGTACACACAGTCCTGTCCAGCTTCTATCTGCAGACACTGTTTGCACAAAAAACTGCCTAATGCATTGTTATCAACAGGTATTGCTAACAATGGCTAACCTGGCTAGAGCTAACCCCACAATAAAAAAATCTGACTTGTTAAATGGAACGCATTCAACTCGTGTGTGATGTTATTCCCAGCTCCGGCTTCAGAGTACCGATGGTAAATAGAACACTTCTGGACCAACGCAGATGTAAGGTGCAGTTTTCAGTCTTCATTGCAGGTATCTGCATATTGAATTTAAGACTATTTTAAATGCAAAGGCAAAGTGAAACAATGATATGTAAGACCAAAATAAATGTGAGAGCATCAGGCTCAAAAAATGAGTCTTATCTGGTGTTCCACACAAGCAATTCAGCAGTTTGTATTTTAAGACCTTGAATAGACATTGTTTTGTTCAAAGTGTTTGGGTATTGGACATGGCTTTTCTGAAATGCCATGCGTGTTTTCAAACTCAGGTTGACGGGTAGAGAAAGACCTGTGAGGAGATATGAGAGAGCTACAGACACTAAATCAGTCTTATCTTGTTGGAGCCCCACACTCGGAGGTCAGGGTCCGGCTCTCTTATCTCCTGCTCCGGCAGACGGATGGGGAGGCAGAGAGTCGTAAATCAATCCCACCCCTGCTCTTGCCTGCTCTGATTCAGACAACACAATACAAGGGTCCCACACAGTTTTCAATCAAAACACAGGGCTTTCTTAACCTAGGGTTAATGGCTGTTTAACATAAAACACAAAACGTTGGAAAAGCTAGAGCAGATAATAAACATACTGACACTTCAATCACTAGATCTGACAAAAAGTCTTTTAGTTCCATTCATTCTGCTTAGGTGCAGCCCAAAACGGTTTGGGTGCTGCACCTAAACCTTGTAATGGCGGTGAAAACCTCTGGAACATGACAGGGCATTGTGGGAATAGTACTTAACAAGAAGTGGTAATCAGTGCAGTCTCTGGCCTACAACTACAGGTAATTGTTGCAGAGGAGTCATCAAATCAGCAAGGAAAATGTTCTTTTCGTTGCTGGAGCGGTTGCTTCAACATTTTAAGTACAGTTTCGTCATTTCACCAGTGTGAACGTACAACATACTCAAAACATGGCTAGAATTAGTATTTTGTACGCCGTAGCGATACATGACTTGCTTAAGACAGACCCAGTGCCCAAGGTGACATGTTCAAATTGTTAATTTTGTACAACAAGCCGTCCAAAACTCACATATTTTTTGCAAGAAAAACGAAAATAGTTATAGATGAATTTTCTCCCTATCGATAAATCGACCCACTGCTTCAGAGATCTGCCATGAAGTGTAAGGAGCACAATGAGCATCCACACGCTGGACAAATGGACTTCCTGATCACGTCCCTCACAGTGTGGATGCACAGTGAGACAATGGAAGTGGACTACACAGCCTTTCTGTTGGCTTTAACAGGCTGGACACAATTGAGTGTTGTTCCTGCTGACTGATTAGGAGGAGATGCAGAAATCAACTTCAGAGAATGCCTGTTAAAAAAAAATCCTGTGTGCATGTTATTCCAATGATTTTGATTTTAATCAGTTTTTTTAACTCTTAAGTTGAGGAAGTGGTGAAAGTTTGCTTGTATTTGTTAGCATGCTAATCAGGACTTATTGAGCTGTTAACATGCTAATTTGCTGAATGTTTCCCTCTAAATGTCCCCATTTTAAAGTCCAACAAGTGTTAGAATTTAGCTTTAAGTAAAGCTGAGTCAAATCAAAAACTATTGTCTTATTCGATTAATCTGTCGTCTATTTTCACTGTTAATCATTTTTTGGCCTATAAAATGTAAAAAAAATAGTGAAAAATGTCCATCATAATTACCCAAAGCCCAAGTTGACGTATTTCAAAGTGCTTGTTTTGTCTGACCAAAAGTCAAAAACCCAAAGATATTCAGACTACTATCATAGAAGACTAAGAAACATTGCAAACACATTTGACAAGCAAGAACTGATCTGGCCTCTACATTTTGTATCCATCTTTTGTGCTGTGTATCACTGTAGCATCACAGGACTGTCAGTTGGCTGTAGAACTGCAGACTTTTAGCCTTGTTGTAAACACAATGAGCTTGATTTCACAGCAGTACAAGCATTAAAGAGTCAACAAATGTGCTCATACAGCTCAACAGCTGTGGCTGTTGGCTTCGTTCACTGTATCCACTGGGTCAACCGCACATAAATTGGTAAAGATGCAGCCTCAGAGGGCAGTGATCCTGTATCAAGAGTTGCCACATGGCTCAACAATATACTGTGCTGTGAGATGCTGGTGGGTATGCAGAGACAAATGCTGGGAAATGTGGCATAGGAAACAGCAGTATTTAAATGGCATTTATTTTTTTGTGTTGTAGTTTGTTTATATTCAGTTATTACAGGGGCCTGTTTCACAAAAGCAGAATATATAAATCCAGGATAACTGATAAAGCGAGGATTGACCTATAGTCTAATCTGTGCATCCTGGCTTGGTGCGTTTCACGAAGGCCAAGCCAGGCTGAGGAGGAGCGACTTGGTCGAGCCAGGCTGAGGAGGAGCGACTAGGTCGAGTCAGGCTGAAGAGGAGAGACTAGGTCGAGCCAGGCTGAGGAGGAGAGACTAGGTCGAGTCAGGCTGAGGAGGAGAGACTAGGTCGAGTCAGGCTGAGGAGGAGAGACTAGGTCGAGCCAGGCTGAGGAGGAGCGACTAGGTCGAGTCAGGCTGAGGAGGAGAGACTAGGTCGAGCCAGGCTGAGGAGGAGAGACTAGGTCGAGTCAGGCTGAGGAGGAGAGACTAGGTCGAGCCAGGCTGAGGAGGAGCGACTAGGTCGAGTCAGGCTGAGGAGGAGAGACTAGGTCGAGCCAGGCTGAGGAGGAGAGACTAGGAGCTGAGGAGGAGAGACTAGGAGCTGAGGAGGAGAGACTAGGAGCTGAGGAGGAGAGACTAGGAGCTGAGGAGGAGAGACTAGGAGCTGAGGAGGAGAGACTAGGAGCTGAGGAGGAGAGACTAGGTCGAGTCAGGCTGAACTAATTCAGATAGATGCGCGTCCACGGATTTCCTCAAAAGACCGCGAGGTCGAGCACAGATTTACTGATGCCAAAATGGAGAACACGCATTGTACATAGGCTACTTTATACAGAGTGAGCAGCAGCTTCTTGTGGAAGTATGATGACGTGAAACACATTATTTGAATAAAAAGAAAATAACACGGCCGCTGTAACGAAACAGCGAGAGAAAGCAGCAGACGATCACGGACCGACTGAATGCATAAGCAGCCTAAATATAAACATTAACTGACCACTGCATGGAAACCATCATAATCCTACCATTCAATGATTAGGTTACTAATCATTTGCACAAATTAACAATTGTACTCTTTGCCTTAAAGGTAAGCAGAAGATAACTCAGGAAATTTACCATGAAGATCCATTTTCTATAACGCTAGAATATGAAGCGTAAATATCTCTTTCACTCTGTTCCTCCCTCTCTCTCATTGGCTAAAATATTAATTTCCTGAGTCATATTAACTTCCACTACTCGCTTTTAATGCAAAGTGTACAGGTGTTCGTTTTTGCAAATGACAAGTGACACATTGAATGGTTTCATTTAAGAGCAGTAGTTCATAAATGTATATTTTTAGACTATCATTTAGTCGGTCCGCTATTATCTGTCGCGTTTTTTTATTTTTTATAGAGGACGAGTTTCCTTCTCTACATATTATATGCCTTGCTCCCTGGTATATATGGACACAGAAAATAAAGACACTGAAGAAATTGCACTGTAAAATCTAGAAACTATAAAGATAATAAAGTGATAAATTCCATGCACACTATAAACATGAATGGAGCAGAGTATATTCATCAGTTATTTCCCCCCAGGCAAAATATAAGGTCAAAAACCATGAAGGTGTCCTCTCCCTGTTGTTACATGAATGTACAGTAGCCTACATCACTAGATAGTTACTGATCCAGTGAACTAAGTCTATAATTTGGGAGGATTGTACAATAAGAATATGTTCTTAAAATTATACAATCCTCCCAAATTATAGTCCCAGTTTACTGGACAACACAAATTGTGTGCTAAGAATGCCAAATACAATGCACATGGAAGCAGAACAAACATGATCCTTATTGTTAAAGAATAAAAAAAGAAATTATAAACTAAAATAATTTAAGGTGCATTGGGGAACTATAGAAATGTACAGCATTGTATGTATTGCCCTTAGTAACAGACTTCAATTAAAACTCATTTGAAATGTTATCAGCCTTTTCTAATTATCTCAACAACTTCCATAATATATTCATCAAACTTCTTACAACAATATGAACAGCAGTCTTCATACAGCAATATAACAGTAACAATGACAAATTTATAAATTATAAAAAAAAATAATGGTCACAACTTTAAATAATAACAGTACTCAAATGAACAGCAATATGCACCTGTTGTATTTTAATCCAGGCTGATAAGAAAAGGGTAAAACCACTGCTGAGTGAACAGAAAAGGTTCCAGGATTAAATAAATCCTGGCTGTTAGCCTGGTCAGGACCAGGCTAGCTGCACAGAATAAATCTCCATGGTGATTTATGTGCCTCTGCTTTCGTGAAACTGAGTCAAGGCTAAATTCATCCAGGATAACCAGGAAATCCCAGCTTAATCCCTTATCTTGGTTTTGTGAAACAGGCCCCAGGAACTGAATTGCCAGTGACGTTTAATGTTCAAAATATACAAATTTTTTTCTAGACTTGGTTGCCAGTTTATTCATGGGTACCAAAGACGTCACTTCAGGCATTCCCGCTGCCATTTTTGTGTCAGAAACAGCAATAGAGCTACATAGACCTAGGCTACAGATACGCAAGTTTTTAGATACAGGCATGGTAACAACGCATCTAAATGAGACAGAAAGACATCGGATATTGGTTGTGATTCATATGTATTACCTCCAACAGTTTTTTGTCCCTTAAAAGGGTAACTACCGTTTTTCCAAGCAATTTTCCTGTTTTTTGTGTCTAAGTGACTGATGGGAACAACAATCTTTGACAGTGGTCCAGTATTGAGTGAGATCGCTACAGTCAGCAGTGGTGAAACAAGCACAATGTAAGTTAATTGTCCAGCTTGTATTTACCTTCACAAAAGTGCTCGTTTTGCCACTGACAGCCAAAACTATAGTTGTGATGGTTGGAAAAGTGGAACGATGACCCAAAACGGCGTTTCATATTTTAATTTTGTTTCTGGCGACTTTGAATGAAATCTATTTTATGATGTTAAAATCACTGTTTATTTACATGGAGTCTGGAGGCTTTAGTGAACGCAATTTTACAGATGTATGTATTTTATGTTTGAAAAAAGGATCTTACTCTTCAACAGAAAGGTCGACCTCTTTAGAAATCTTTTCCATAATGTTGACAGACACTTAGAATATTAATCTGAGCCTGTCAGTATCAAAACGAGCACTTTCGTGAAGGTAAATACCAGCTGCACAATTGCCCTATTAACTTACATTGTAGCTTGTTTGGCCTCTACACCACTGCAGGCTGTAGGTGGTGCCAGAGGAGCTGGATTTTATTTTGTTTTAATGACCTGCTTCATGTAGTTCTACTGGAACATAGGGTCAGTTTCAGCAAATATGACAGAAAGTTAGTTTCATAAGACTTACCTACTGCACCTTTAATACTGAACCAATGTCAAAGATTGTTGTTCCCATCAGTCACTTTGACACAAAATAATAGGAACACAGGGTCCAGGTTGAAAACAAAAACAGTAGTTACCCTTTAAAATCTGCAAAGCGTCTGCCCCAACTTACTTTTCCCTACATTTACATTTACCTTTTAACGTTACATAATCCATCCCTACACAAGAACAGATGCCTATCAATACGCTGTTGCAGGATAGGTAAACGACACCAAAGTATGGCCCTAGAACGAAAAAATATTATGTGTGATAATAGGACATCAAGCATGTTTACAAAATGTTGTGACGTCAGGTGGTCCCTGTGAATTACTTATGTTAAAAAAAATACTAAATATTAAATTACTTATAATGTTATATGTTATAATGTTTGTTGATACTGTTTTAGAGAGGTGCTGATTCAACTTTATGGACTTTTGGAGACTTTAGTTTGAGATGCTGTTGAAATAACTAAAAGGTGTTTCTATGTTCCATATATCCTCTTCAGTGTCTTTGACCCAACTGTTTGAGTAGAGGGCTCCTTCCCAAAAATGTTTGTCTATTGTGTGTCTGTAAAAGTGGCAATGGGCCAATATATATATATATATAGTGTTTTTACTCAAGAACTAGACTCACCCTGCTGCTCTATAACGCTCATGCATTTACTGGCTTGCTGAAGTGGGCGTGTGTGATCATCCCAGTGTTGATCAGCAGTTGATGCTAGTGTTTTTGAATATGCAAATAAAGGAACCTGTTCTGAAACATAACAAGAGGAACTTTCTCAGTTTGAGGATATAGCTTCGCCAACTTCCCTTTCTCTGCTGCTGCATTTCAAATTCCAGTTCTTTTTTGTAACACTTTGACGACATGTGATATGGTTATACTGTACCTCCCAGCGGCCGTAGGTCATGAAGAACAGGGAGAAGGGGATGGCGGTGCCCGACATGGCGTGTGTGGACGGCATGCTGTACTCAGAGTTGTAAAACATCTCCACTTTGACCACAGGTGGAGAAGCGGGCCGGGACCACCCGATCACATCCTTGGTGCACTGCCCCAGGTACATGACCCAGACCCACACCATGATCAGCCTCCTGCCCACAAAGGCGTCCACGTTCCACACGACGAAGGGGAAGAAGGTGATGTAAAAGAGCTCGTTTCCCAGCTCGGTTCCGAAAGTGAACATGTAGTACAAGAACCGGTTCTCGATGAGGAACTCCTGCCCGGCGTCGCCCGTTAGAGAGTTTTTGCGTAGGGGTTTCACTGTGCTGCTCTCCTCTGTTTCGGTTGCCTCTGAATAGTCCGGCCGGACCCCGCTGTGAGCGCCCAGACCCGCGGCGGTGGCCCCGGCGAGGCTACGGCCGTTACTGCCCACACCAACCGTTTCTCCCTTGGCGGTCGAAGCGGACACAAGTGCCCCGTTCTGGGGAGCATTTTCACTCTCCTCTCCTCTGTTTTTCGGAACATTTGAATCTGTGATCCTCTTTCGAACACCCAGTGCTGCCGTTTGTACTTTCTCCCCTTCCCCAGCTCCGATAACGGCCAAGTTTTCACTCTCATTTTCTTCGGTGATGTGATGATGGCAAGCACCGTTGTTGTGCGAGAAAGTCCGGTCTGCTTCCTTGCTGCTGCTGGTGGTGGTAACGTTACTACCAGCACAGAAGGTTCTCGAAAATGAGCCGCGTACTCCACAAAAGCGCTGAAAGCGGGCGACAAGGTGGGGGTCTTGCAGATAGCGGTACAGTTCTACAAAACGGTTAATTTTCTCCATGTTTACTCCGGTTCACTCACCCCCCACACGGCTGAAAGAAATAACACGGACTCCGCTACTTTCCCCCAGTGGACGATGAACGCTAGCTGCTCTCTGCTAACGTTAGCTAGTTATCCCGTGTATCCTGGCAGAGAGAACTCTAAATAATTGTTAAACTACAACAAGTTATAACGGCGGGTAGTATTATTTAAAAAAATAAAAGAAATTATGTTTCCGGTAAGACGATAACGGACAAACCGAACGGATCGGTTCTTGTTCGACAGCGTCCAGATGCGTTCAGTGACACGCTATCCCCGCTGTAGTATCCTGCATCTGACAGATCTACAGAGCACGCAGGGGAGCGAGCCTTCACTGGTGCCTTCTTGTTCTGTCGGAAATTAGGAACTCTTTACTCACTTAAAACCAAACGGACACAGATTCCGGTCTATATATTACTTTCATAGTCTGACCTGTTTAACAAATGATATCAAACTCTAAAATTAAGAGAAGTTTCCTGACTTAAATCAGGAAATATTGTATCAAAGAATAAGTGAACAAGTCCAAGACCTAAACCTGACTAAATGGAATAGATACACATAAAATGCTGTATAATGTAAACCTTTCGAGGTGAGCTGCATCAGAGAGACTTGGGCTCATGACCTCAGTATTTGGAAAAGCTATAGCCCTGCATGTACACTGTATTCAAACTTCCTTCCGTTTACTTCTTCCTTAGTGGTGACTTTGAAGTTCAATGTTTATTATGATGGGCTATTAAAAAACACATTTTATTATCAAAGCTACATTTGTAGGCTTTGTTTGAAAACTGTGGACTTTTTGTTTTTATCCTAAACTTTTGAATGCGAAGACGCAAGAAAACAACGAAATGTAAACAAAAATATAAACATGGTATAATAACAATATCGTACGGTAAAGAATGAAGACTATTGTTTGACAAATCGACATTATTATCAACATTTAGTTGTTTTTTTAATCTATCTGGCTACTTAACTGAGCATTTAGGAATCGAGCCTCTAAATTTTGAGTTTGGTAGGAACACTTGAAGGCAATAGTTGCGTCGCGCACGCTCATAGATGTGTTCAAGACGTCACGATGTAACGTGACCGCGCTTAGCGTATCATTCTATGTAGCCTACACTTTTTATATTAAAGGTCCCATATGGTGACACTTAAACTTATATTTGTACCGTTTATATGTGTCTATTAAACATTAATTTAATAGTGTTACCCCAAAAAAAGAGTTGGGTTGATTTTCCCAAACTTTTCTGAGAGCCCTTTTTCTCCCCTCCCACACACACTTGGATTCCCTGCTGGATGGAATGTTCAGCCCACAACTAAAGAGCAGAACACTCTGATTGGCTAAGCACAGATAAACATAGAACGCTCTGATTGGCTAAGCACAGATAAACATAGAATGCGGCCTGGAATCAGAATCCTACTATGAACATGGCAGCGGGATCTGCAAGACCTCCCCAGTTAGAGTCTGAATACTCAAGTTCAGAGGATTCCGGCGAAGAGGACCAATTCATTTCTTTTAAAGAGGTCAGCAGGACGTTTCAGAGTGGTAAGTTGATTGTGTTTTTATTTTAGTATGTAAGGCTTTAGACAAAGTCAGCTAACGTTAGACAAGTGTGTCTTGAGTGATGTGGCTAAGGCTAACGTTGTATGGTGGCTGTGTATTTTGGGCTCTTTTGGGTTTTAAACCTTTGAAAGTCACAGAAACCACTTAGAGTGAATGATGTGTTTTCATGTTATTCTCATCATACAGTCGCTGTTACCTGACACACGCCCACCTACTCTTATCCCCGGCTCTCTGTGCACTGGCGGCAGTGGTGTCAGCAGCATGAAGGTCCCCTGGGACCGCCGGTAGACCATATAGTACGACCTTATTTGTGGTTTCATAAAATGTACCAGAATTTACGAATATGAAAGAAATTACTACAGATATTAATGTTCTTACCTCGGTCTTCGCAATGTTGTTCATATGTAATGTTCAAACATAACGTTCATATACATTCTCCAGTCAGTACTAAATATTTGAAAACACCCAGATCAAGTATTAAAGTGATTTTTTGTTTACAAATGCAATCAAATTGTTTTCATTGAATTAAACCAATTGACATACTTTTCCTGTTTCATGCTTCAGTTGATGTTTAATGTTACTACAGGTGCACATGTGGACATTGTGAGCGGATGCCGCCCGAGGTTGAATTCCTGTTTTACAACACCAAGACGTGTGAGGGCCACAGCAGAGAAGCAATTGGCAACAGAAGCATATAAATGTTCAATTCAATTTTATTTAAAGAGACCCAACAATTACCCCAAGAGCAAGCATTTGGTGTGACAGTGGCGAGGAAAAACTTCCTTTTTAACAGGCAGAAAGCTGGGACAGAAGCTCCTGTTCAGTAGTGATATGAACTGTAGTAGAAGTAGTCTGATAATAACAAGAACCTGAGCTCTGACTGGCTCAGCGCTGAGATCCTCTGGAATGGTGATCTTCTGCAGCTCTTCAGTAAAAGGTGCTGGGTCAGGGACAACACATAGCCTGTGGAATGAAAGAATTATGTTTTAATTTATTTATTTATTAACATGTAATGTTTAATAGCAATTTACTAAATGTATGTGTGACCCGGTGTGTTGTACAAGACAGAAAAATATTAGCCCCCGTTTTAATAATTGAACTGATTAGAACCCAAGGACTCAAAACATAAATAAACTATTTTATTACTTCTGTGTATCTCTGTCTGGTCACAGGCTCATTTGAGTCCATGTGTTTGAATGGGTGAGGTTGTTCCTGCTAAGCTCAGCATGTCAGCAGAGGGCGCTCCAGGCTTTACAATACACTGGGCATTAGTAGCTAATGCTGACAGTAGAATCAATCGCCAGTACGTGATGAACGAGTTTAAGTGTGTACGCTACAGAGAGTGATCCTGACCTAAACTGTATCTGTATTTTTACAGAAATAAATGTTTAATGTAAAATCATTTTAACATATGAATTAATTATTTTGCAGAGAGAAACTTTCATCAACAAGAAAGGAAGAGATAATAATAGAAATATGACAATAGCAATACAACGCAAGATTTGGCATTAACGAGGTAACTTCAGGTTCAACCCAGGGTTTAGTGTATCACGACGGTGGATCACTCGTTATGAAAGATATAGATTTTCAGCGGAGGTAATTACGTACAGGGCTATTTGTCGGCTTCTTGAGCCATGTGTTGCGGTTTTAATTATATTGTTATATAATTTATTTGCTCTCACGATATCTTACCACTGTTGGGGTTGCAACTAAAATAATAGTTTAAAGCAGTTTATGGAAAGCACAGTGTAATTATGGTCAGATCTTGGTCCTGACTGAGTGATATTAATAAGCGTTGTGATTTGCGTGTTTACAGAATCTGCTTTTTTTTGTCAGCTGTCCTCCTGTTTTAGGAAGCAGTGACTGTATTGTGTTTTGCCTGTAAAATAGTGTCTGTGTTCTTCATATTTATGTAGAATTATAGTTTGCTCTTCTGATGTAAAATATGCGGCTCTGGTAGATGTTTGTGATTGTACCTGCTCTACATGAAGTGCCCTGAGAAAACCTCTGTTATGATTTGACACTATCAATAAAATAAAATTGAATTAATGTTGCATGTTGTTGTGATAATTTACTTACGGAATGTTGGCTCAATTTTCCTTCCTTTAAGGCTGTATCCCCATTTCTTCGCTTTAGGGAAGGCCAGTTTAAAGGCAGGATCTCCCAGAGCTCTTGTTGACTGTGGCCGGTTGGCATTCTCATTGAAGTGGGATGCTGAGAGATAGAGTCTGCAACAACAACAATGCAAATGATGTAATGGGTGTGTATTTTATTACTCCAATACATTGTACAAAGAAAGAGAAGTCTACACACTGTGCTAAGCTACCTGAGCAAATGGCACAGATCAAAACTCATTTTTGTAGTTTTTTAAATAATAGATAGGTCAGATAGTATGTAGACTGTTGCTCATTTGAAATAGCAGTAATAACAAACATGATACATAAATACATATCATGTAGTGCGTAGGACAATATATCGGTATACACTCTCTAAGATCAATGTCATATGTCTGCCCACATTATGTACTGTCTGATAAGGTTCCCATATTTGTTTCCTCTTTTTTTCTTCTCCTCTTTCAACTGCAATGGGAATATACTGTAAGGTCCATAGATATATAATTTGGGAATAACTATTACCAGTAATCATTCAAATGATTACGGTACTTTTGACTTATCAGCTTATAAATACAAATGTAAATAAAATACAACAACAGGTAAACTAACATTTACAAAAATTCAATTTCACAAACCTCTGCTTCTGACGCGAGTCTTAGGAGTGTCCTTGGATAGTTGGGTTCCAACAGATCTTTTAGGAAGGGGGTCAGTCTGGCAGCCAATACTCCGGGAGGTATTGGCCTGGGAAACAGGTCTAATGGCTCCCTAAGAATACATTCACATATGTTAGGAAATATATATATATATATATATATATATATATATATATATATATATATATATATATATATATATATGATAAGGTAGTGTCCTCTATCTACTATAACATAAATGACAAATAAAGGCACTTGGATGAGGCAAATAACACTAAACAGTGGCAGTGCAAACAGTGCAGTATAAGAAGATATTTAACAAGTTAGATGCAATACAGATATATGTGAATATAATAAATAATAGGTAACTACCTAGGTTAAATCACATGTAGAGCTTATAACATATATTGCAAAGACAGAAGGGAGAGAGAAAGAAAAATCAAAAGGGTTGGCAAGCAGGGGACGCATTGCACACAATCGGTCATGTATATCAATAAGGTAATAATTTATTTATATCGTTTATAACATAGTATTAATGTACTTTCTTGCCAGATTCCCTCACCAAGAAAATACTGTATATCAGACGCTGCAAATGGCTAGCCGTGGCGCGTCCTGTCTAAAAGCAGGGTGGAGCAAAAAAAGCTGCTGGCGCCTCACGGGGACTTGGGGGCGCTTTTGCCCCTAAAAAACGGACTTGAACCCGGCGAGAGCACCAACAATATCTTTAGTTTCCTCCTGCCCCTTGATTAACAAACAAACTATAATAGTAGACGACATCACTGTTGTTTGCTGTAGCAAACGTTACTATACAGTTAACTTAGCTACAGCAATAACGTTAGTTAGTTCAGTAGCAAACTAGGTTATATAGTAATAATGTGCACCCCCCCCCCCACACACACACACACACAGGGATAAACGTATGTTAGCTAGTGGTGACACAACCAGCTAGCTAACCAGCCAGCTAACCAACCATTAGGAAAAACGAAATTATCAACTCTGTTAGTAATCTACGTTATGAAATAGTTTTCTACTCACCGTTTCAATGCTTGGGAGAGGGTCCTGAATAGTGGGAATGGATCCTTTCATCAACAGTAGTTTTGATACGACATCATATAGCCCCTGATTCAGCAGAACTGCGGTGAGAAATGTGCAGTTCAGTAGCTAGCTAGCTACATACAGTAGCTACATACAGTAGCTAGCTAGCTGAAAAGCCTGACTCGGGACAGGTTGAGGCAAGTCTCCAAAAATAAAATCCATCCACCTGTCAGCGACATCTTTTTCTGTTGGAAGGCGGTGCAGTGATGTATTTCATACTCCCACCCTGGAATTATGCATTTCTCATGGCCCGTTTTCTGGGAAGACACGACTCCTGCATCTTCTCGGATTCTTCTCAGCAGCACGAAGCGAAAGTTAGAAAAGGGGGCGGGTCTACGTCGATTTTGGAACACGACACCCATTGGTTACCCGGTTTCTACGTAGTAAATACATCAAATTCTAACTGGCCCGTTTAGCTGGGAGGCGGTCTAGTTCTGTGGGGGGTGGACAAATGGCGGCAGTGAGCGATTTCACGTTTTCACAGCTTTTACTTTACACCCCCGAGCCTATATGACACACAGAATCCCATAAAAACCCATTTTCACCATATGGGACCTTTAATATAAACAAACACACGTTTGAAAACATACTAAATAAAGTAGATAGATTTTACTACTTATACTGCTACACAATGCATAACAACCACAACACATAAAAACATTGTCACCTCACATACTTTATTTGATAATCAATCACCTGAAAAAAAAAGTCTACTTGCCCTTTTTCAAAATAGTTTATCTTAAATATGGAATATACATTTTCATCAAAATATAAATTATTGTTTTAAAATATCAAGCTTCTCTTTAGTAGTTGCCTGCAGTTTGTTGTTGTTTTCCATTGTAGTGATTGTTATCAAGATTAAACACTCAAAACACATAAAAGAGACACTGAAAAAGGATGAATCATTAATCACCGTTGTCATTCAGCAGATTAGTCAGCTTTATAAACCACACTGAATAATAAAATATCTTCTGATGACTTAGCAAAACTCAGTCTCTGTGACAACATTGCACCTGCTGCTACAACAAGGGGCTCGTTTCAGAAAGCAGAGGCCTGTACTACGAAGCAAGATTTGGCGTTAGCGAGGTAACTAAACCCAGGGTTTTGTGACCACGACTGTGGATCACTTGTTAGCCTACTGGGCTAAATCGCCGTGGTAACTTATGCTGAACACCTAACCTGGTCGGGAGCAGGTTAAGTTGGAGATTAGAGATCAACCGGTGTAAAGGCAGTGACACACCAACCCGATTATCGTCCGTCGGACGGTCTGGTGAGGTCGGTGACCCGATACCCGTTTGGTGTGTTCCATGCCGGCGTCAGTCGGAGGAGCCGTCGGCTTTAATTTGGGCCCATTTGACTTGTTGAATCGGCCAGTGGGCAGTCGGACTCAATGACCAATTACCGGAAATGACGAGCGGGATGAGCGTGACGAACACCTGACAAAACGAACCCCTGACAAAAATCTGACAAAAATCTTTAACAGGGATCTTTGTCGATCTGAAATGCAGAAAGAGTCAGCAGCTGCACAGCCTGTTTCTCCCTTAAAATGTTTTCAGAAACACGTTTCGGTGAACTATTTTCATAAAATACAAGATCGTATTCTGAATGAGCCACCATTAGTCTGGTTTGAAATTTGGTAGAAGCCAGACCCACGTGACGCATTCGTCCAATCAGCTATCCAATTAATTGTTTGGGTGACAATACAGATTAGCACCGCCTGCTGTTACTGAGACGTATTACGTCAAGCACACCTGAAGAACGTACGCTCAAGTCTGCATCGCTTCGGTGGGTTCCGAGGCACTTTTTGGACCAACTCGGGATGACTGATCAGTCCGACGGCTTTTCTGCCAACGGTCGGTCGTCGGGTTGTTGTGTCAGGGCCTTTAAAGCTCCGCCTACTGACCAATCAATTCTTGATTGATAATGGCGTCACCGTTCCTAGAAGATCCGGTGGAGCTCAGTGCGCGGAGAGAGAGAGAGAGAGAGAGAGGTGTGCTCAGAAAAGTTAAAACATTTAGAGACCAACAACCCCGTTAACATTCCCTGAAGGGTATTTTTATGAAAGATATAGATTTTCAGCAGAAGAAATTACATATAAGCTATTTATCAGCTTCTTGAACCGTGTGTTGCCAGTGCGCACATCAGTTTGAATTATGTTTTTATATATTTTATTTGCTCTAACGATCGCTTCCCACTGCCAATGTTGCAACTGAAATAAAAGGCTAAAGCAATGACAGTTTATGGAAAGCACAAGTATAATTATGGTCAGATCTTGGTCCTGACTGATGGGGAAATGATATTAATAAGAGTTGTGATGTATGCATTTACAGCGTCTGCTATTTTTTTGCCAGCTTTCTTTCCTGTTTTAGGAAGCAGCGACTGTATTGCGTTTTGCCTGTAAAACCGTGTCTGTGTTCTTCATATTTATGTAGAATTATAGTTTACTCTGCTTATGTAAAATATGCGGCTCTGGTAGATGTTTTCGATTGGTTGTGCTGTGAAAACCCCGCCTCTTTTATGTGAACGCGCGCGTCGCTGATTGGGAAACCCTGATGGTTGATTGAACTAGTTGATAACCAGCGTCGTGACACAGCTTATGTGGGACCGCGGTTGTTAGGGTTAGTGAAGCCGGGGAACTGATATAAATCCAGGGCATGTTGATCTGGAGTCGTAGTACAGGTTTAGTGAAAACTCTGAGGGAAACTCTGGGTTTTCTGATTCAGAAAGGGAGGTTAATCAAACCTCAGAAAGAGAGGGAACTTAAAGGTGCTGTAGGTAGGATTGTGAAGATCCAGGACTTTGCCAAAGATTTTAACATCGACAACTTCTCAGTCCCTTCCCCCTTTCCGCCAAAGCCCAAAACTGTCTCCTAAGCCCCTCCCACAAGGGAGAATATGACAGAAAGTTAGTTTTATAAGTCTGTCCTAATGCACCTTTAACCTCAGAGTCAGTTACCATGGTAACAGAGCCATTGAACCTAACCTGGTCAGGAGCAGGTTTTCTTCTCTCAGTCTCCTCCCTCTGATACAGCACTCTTTCATTTCCTCATTCATTCATTCAGTCTTTTAGACCAGTTTGTTATCTGCATGAATAAAAAAGCAGGGTTGGTTTATTAACTGTGTTAGGCAGACTATAAAACGTTTTTTTTCTGAAAACATTTTCCTTTTCCTTTTGTCGAGGATCCCGTTGATGAAGAAGCTGTATTACTTCTCAGGGAGTTAAACATACGTCTGGAGATGATATTGAGATCCAGATACTAGCCTATACCTATTTGAGCGGTATCATTTTTCTTCCCAGTCTATCAGTTATGTAGCCTACATAACCTTATCCATCCTCGTATCACTAACGTCACCCATCATGGACATGCTCTACATCCCAGCACATTATTTGTGTCACATTATGTTTTTTTGCAAATTTTCTTTACAACATTGGTGATGCGGAGCATATTAGTAAAGCCACTGTAGCAAAGCACCGTCAAAAGAGTGAGCCAGATCGCTCTGAAACCTTTTTTAAACGTTTTTGTAGTGTTCCCTGGACACAAACCAGTGAGAGCCATTAAAAAGAATTAAATAGTTCTGTTAATGACATGGTGCTGTAGCCTCAGAATGGGATTAGTAGTAGCTTACTTTTTCACCCACAGGATTGCACCTAAATGAAATGATAGGTGTAGCCTACTACCATTCCAGTTTCCACCAGTAATATTTTAGGTTACCTGTGATTAAATATGAAATTAATACACTATATTACAGCTTACGCATTGACCTGAGCAGCAATTTTCTCCCACACGAATTCTTGCTATTTTGCAGCAGCAGCCGTGTTGCTTCTTTTTTTTAACAAAATATATATTCAAACTCGCTGCATGTGCGCATGAGTAGTTCCAGTTCCAGAGGGATAAAGTATACCGACCAGTTTGTTTGTGATTGTTACCATGATGAATCGTAGTATCAACGCTCCATTCATGCTGCCTTTTTACAGTGGTGGTGCACGCGCTTAACTCTGAGTGAACCAACTCTAATCAGCTATTCATAAACCGAAAACTCAAGAGTTTCCATCTCAGGATAAATCAACTCAGAGATCAGGGTAAGACTCAGAGTTTGGTAAACCACCTTCCTGAAACGGGCCCCTGGGTTAGACTCAGAGTTTGGTAAACCTTCTTCCTGAAACAAGCCCAAGGACTGATAGTAAAAAATATGGAATATAATATCAATCTTAAAGACATTCTGCGCTCTGAAATTCAGCTTCAAAACACCATGGGGCTGAAAATTGATCACGTACAAATTATTTGGTAGCAGACAAAAAAGTAGTTTTTTACTTCTTAGAGCTCAAGAGAATGAGAAGAGATGCCAGTTTCCTTTTTTTAAAAACCCAAAACATGACTTCTATCAGCTAAAAAGGGAAAACAAATAAGAAAGATTATTCCCCTTTTCTGTAACACTTAACTTTAACCCCCTCCTATTTAGTATTACAAACACTTTATAAACCTTCAATAAATGGGTTAAAACACAGTTGTACACAGATATACGGGCACTTTAAGTATTTCTTAATGTATAGTATTTGTTGACAATTGTAACTTCTCCTATGAAGACATCTTATAGTATTATATCTGTATTTTAAAAATATTGTCAATCATTTGAATACAGCAGCCTCCATTTATGGGTGCCTACAGGAGGAGTTAGGTTAATAAACACATATCTGCATACAACTAAATTATAATGTGTTACAAACCATTCATGTACTGCTTATAAATGCTAAACAAGGGGACTTAAAGTAAAACGTTACCATCTTTTCTTTTCATCCACTTGCATTATAAGATCTGAACACATCAGCCACTTTAAAGGGCTTCAAGAGGAATTATTTCACCAGCAGAGGGCGGCAAAGTAATGCAAAACACAGGACATCAAATACAGAGAAAACAACTGTCTTCCCCTACAGGCAGTAAATGCATCTCTCAGAGAAGGGAGTACCATGAGATAGCATGACGATTCACACAGTCCAGGGAATGTTACACACAGAATATTTCATAAATCACACAGTAGCATAAAAAGATAACAGAAGCATAACAGCCCGTATTCATATTCTCCACGCAAGCCAAGGTGCATCAAAAAAGTAGCCTGCAGTCTGTAAATCCCTGAATAGGCTCACGGTTCACATGAGCAACAATAATAAGAATCAGTTACACAACATCAACAGCCTGCTTTGAGTCTCTCACATTTGCATGTATGATAAAATGGCAGTGATGCTGCGACAGAGTTTGACATCAACAATCAGAGACCGACCCACGTTGATCCCGAAGCAGAAGGAGAAAAGAGTTGTTGTTTTTTTCTCAAATCCACTGCTGCCTCTTAGCAAAGTGAAGAGAGGAGGTGACATCCTGGCAAACGAACAAAACAAACCCCCACGGCACATTTTCCTTTTAAAGGTTGTACGTGGGGAAAACGACGCCAGCTTTCCTCCTGGCGATTATGAACAAACAGTACAAGTCCACATGCCCGTATCATGAACTTACCCTGCATTTCTAAAAGCTTTGAAAAGAGGCAGCAGGTTGTGGACAGTCAGCCGTTGTCATCCAGGTTGTAGAGAAGGACCTGGTGGTTGGGCGCGAGGCCCGGGCAGGTACCCAGGCTGTACAGGGCTGATGGGTAACAGGGCACCAGCCGGTAATGCTGCAGCTCCTCCAGGCCAAACGCCGGTGAGCAGCAGTCCATCACCAGCACCTTCAACCTCTTCCTGTCCGGGTACAACAGCTTCCGCTGCCCCCTCTCTCCAATCACCGCCTCTTCTTCTCCTACTTCTTCTTCCTCTTCTTCTACATCATCTTCTTCCTCCTCCTCCTCCTCCTCCTCTTCGGCCTCCAGCTCCTCCTCCTCATGGTGGATCTTCCTCAGCAGGTTGTTGATGAGGACGGAGCGCCGGAGGTAGGCCTCGGGGTCCTCCAGGAACCTCAGCTTCTCCAGGGACAGCTTCAGGATGCAGCTGCGGTCCTCCTGCAGTATCAGGTGCTGCACACAACAAACACAAAGGCCGTTAAAGGTACAGTAAGTGATGTTAATTCAATACACTTACTAACACAAACAGAAAGGAGTGCACAAGCCACAAAACACTACTCCAGCCCATTGGCAACGGGCGGCGACAGTTGATGGTGGGGCTCAGCATGTCAATGTGCCAACCGGCCAGTAGTTATCATGCATTCCATTTGTCCTCGGAAGTCAGAATTTCCGAGGTCAAAGTCAGAAATGCCCCCTGACCTCGGATTTCCGAACTTGGACCACCACGAGTAACCACGAGTTTAACCATCATCTTAAGCACTTTAGAAGGAGGATATCAGCGTACATTTTTAGCTCATTCATGTACATAAAAGTCTCAGGGTCAATGCTAAAACATTCATGTGCTTCGTGTCAGATGTGTGAACATGCCCTTAGACCTCAGAGCGTTCAAAAGGTTATTCAGTCATGTCCACAACATTTCTAATTCTCTTTTCTGTTTCTCCAAAAGGAGAACCAGCCATTCAAGAGAGCAAAACCGTTGCTGTTACAGAATTGTTGTGTTTTTATTGTGATTAACATGACGTCATCTTGTTAATCTTAATATCTGATCTGGATATCATTATGAAGTGAATTCTGACATGAACATAAACGTATCATCTGCATAGAAGCGGAGAAAGCGTGGAGTCGTATTATCGACTCCTGTGTATGTAGTCATTGAAAGCGGAAGGACAACATATAAAGAGTAAAACAAATGTAATGGGAAACAAGCATCGCTCAAGTTGAAGGTGAGGGTCAGGGATGGAAACATGAAGCAGAAAGGCGAGAGGAAATAATGAGAACACAGAAATAGGTAAAAACCTGCACACAATGCAAAAATCAATAAACACTGAGATGGGTCATGGTCTCTCAACACGTAGCAAAATCAAATTACACGATCGGCTTAGTGGTGAAAAGAAAATGGACGATAAGAGGGACAGAAGAGGTTCATACTTTTTGAAAATATCCACGTAGGCCTCCGTGTAAATCCTCCTCCTCCGCATATTTCCTCTTGAAGTAAGCAACTTTCGACGTTGTTGAATGGTTTGGTCTCTCTTACAGGAAAGGGGCTGCTGTAGGCAACAAACAAAAGATTAAACTACAAATCTAATAGAGGGAATGCTGGGAAACTGATTTTCACCCTACACCACCATTCGAAGGGACTAAAGTCGATGTTTTTTAATATGAAATGCTGAGTTTCAAAACATTAACAGTGAGCTTGGAGAAAATTTGAGGACACGCACACTTTTAGAGTGTGTCTTACAGTTTTTTTTGCAAAACTAATGTACTATATAGTATGTATTCCATTTTACATTGAATCAACTCAGGAAGCTAATGAGTAAACAATCAATCAAATTATATAATTAGATGGCTAATACTGATACCTATATTTCTGGATTAATGGTGCTGAGGAACAATCATTTATTTACCAAAATTTTTATTATTTTTCTTTTGTTATATTTCACCTCCTCTTTATACGCCTCTGAAACGACATCTAGATTGTTAAGTGTGAAAGTTAACTCTTGACCTTTAAAACAGTAGCTTGACACAGAAAATATAAAAAATTCAGAGTTCTACCTCTGAATCGCAAACCCAAAATGTCAAACTATTCCTTTAAAATGTTAAAGATTCTGTCATCCAGCAGTATTAAGTAATATTAAGTAAAGAGGTATAAATATATAATAAACCAGAGTATGGTTTACACCTTATCTAGGCAAGTTCCTTTATCATTTCAAAGGGCTAATTTTGAAGCTGCAAAGAAAACTCCTGCACACTGTCTAACTAAAAAAAAAAAAAGATAACGTTTAATAGTAGGCTACGTTTCGGTACTAGGCTAAGTAAAATGTCATAGTTTAAAACAGCTTGTTGCACTGCCCACAAGTGGCCAAAGAAATTTAAATGATCACAGACAGGTTCAACGTTACGTGCAAAGTCGTGTAAAGTCAATGGCCCTCATTTATGAAACGTGCGTACGACCAAAAACAGGCGTACGACGGGCGTACGCGATTCCTACACAAAGCTCGGCATTTATCAATTTGGACGTGAGCGTAGGCTGCGATCAAATCTCACGTCTGGTCTGAACTCGTGTACGCAAGTTTCTGCGTCAGCGTGGCCTTGCAGTGCAGCATGTAATCAGTTTAACAAGAGAAGGAGAAGTCATCAGTTGATCACTTATCAGCAATGGCAGATCTGGCTCTTTTAGAAGACTTCTATGAGCCGGTACAATAGTGCACACGTACGCACACGTGCCACGGTGGAGCGCTCCATCGGATTGTTTAAGGGCAGATGGCTCGCATCAGTGGGGGGTGGACCCTATACATGGCAGAAAAAGTCTGCAACATTGTTTTAGCCTGGGGGGTTCTGCACAACATCTCGCGGGGAAACTGGGTGCCATAAATGTAGCGATGGAGCCAGATGAGCCGATGCCCAGAGAGCAGTGTCCAGAACAGCCCCCACTCAAGGAGACAGGATATTATTATCCCTCGCTTTTAAAAGGTAGCCTATAGTCTTATGTTTGGCAATGATATTCATAGGCTACAGGAAACATGACGATGCACAACATTTTTATTTATTATTCAGGTTTTCATTTCTATGTCGTGAACGATTAATTTCTGCCACTGACCGAGTTATTTCGGCTTGTTTTCCCAGCCCCTCTGCTGTCAGGAGACGGGGTCGAGGTGGTGGTCCAGCACGGGGGGGCGGAGGACACGCGCTCTCCCTCAGCTGTTGTCTCGTTATGACTAATGAAAAAAACACGAGTAAAATAACACTGCATAAACTCCGCTACCGTGTGTTTATTTAAATATAGGTACACCATGTAGGCCTAAGAGATTACAATATAAGCCTGTCTATTACTATTAGGACTATAGAAAATGTGTCAAGGATGTATAAATGAAATAGGCTAAACTTCAGCTGGAGTCCGATTTACTACGGCAACACTGTTGACCACATCAGTGATCTCTTTCCATCCCGCATTCTTTCTACAGCCTTTAATACCAGTTTTCAGGCTGCCAAATAGTACACACGTTAGTGCAAATGAACCAGAGATATCAGGGTTTCAATCTCCACCTCTGAAAAGTTCCGCTTCTCAGCCGGATTACGTCTCACCATGTCGTAAATTGTAGGGGCGAGGCCTCAAAACCCAGAATATATTGGGGCGTGATATTTAAATGACGATCGTTTCCAGCCGCCGTATTTATCAATGTAAGACCATTCTTACGCTCGGATTGGTGTGATACGAACTTTTCATGAATCCCACGTGAAGCCTGTCGTAAGATGATTTCTGCGCTCATATCTGCGCTAGGTTGATAAATGAGGGCCACTGGGTGTAAATGAGGAAACGGATCGGATTACCTGCTGCTGATGTTCCACAGCCGGCACTCAGCTCTCTGAATCAGTGAGTGGATCTGAGCCTCCACATCGCCCTCAGACTCCTGCAGGGAAGGCACAGGTGAGGAGGAGGAAGAGGAGGAGGAAGAGGATGATAGAAAGACAGCACCAAAACATCTGAGCATGAAACTACACGTCTGCCAGAGCAGCCAACCTAACTTGGATTTTCTTTAACTTGAATTTATTTTCTGGATCCATAATCACATTAAGTGCAACCTGGATACATTAATGTCCCACTTTTATTTAAAGTAGGACATTTGAAATACATTTTATTTACAACTAATGGTCTCTGACAAAAGTGCTGACATGTTTTGGTGTTAGGGCTTCTCAGAGTTTACACGCAGCAGACAGCATCTCTGTTTGTGAAGGAACATCTAATCATCACCTGTACACCAGCCACGGGAAAAGGTAGGCTAAAAGATGAAATCAAATGAAAATAAAGATCAATGGAATAAATATCCTGATTTGACCCTTAAATGTTGTGTTTATCATATCTTTGCATAATATTTATAAAGCTGCCTTTTCCAAAAATCTGCTGTCCCTAGAAGCTCATTTCAATTCAAGAAAGAGGAAGAGGAGGATAGATAAGAGGACGGCGTGTGTGTGTGTGTGTGTGTGTGTGTGTGTGTGTGTGTGTGTGTGTGTGTGTTTGTTATTTCAAACGTCAAAAATCAATCATAAACACAGAGTGGGAGGCTTTATCGTTGCGAAAACATTCACGCCGGCTCCCCTGAAGCTGCTGCAGTGACTCACACAGTTTTTAACATCTGACTGCAGCCCAAATTCTTAATCTGTGGGAGAATGATGCTATGATGCATGAGCAGAGAGAGAGGCTGCGTGGGAAGTGTGTGTGTGTGTGTGTGTGTGTGTGTGTGTGTGCGCGCATGTAGCAAATATTTCCACTTAAAGCAGAAGGCTGTGTGCACAAGAGGTTGTGTCTCCTCCCTTAAAACCACCTTGCATTACATTAAGATTGGTGGAAAATGTGCGTAAACTAACAAAACTAACAGGATGTTGATTTCAGAGTCTTTTACTTCACAGTTTATCACCAAAACATCAACTTTTTGCCTTGTGATGGTGCATTAATTTTGTTATCTATTCTATTATATTACCTAAAGATCATCTTATTAAGCCATACAGGAACACTTAATCCTTCAGTTTATTTTAAAGATTCAAGACCATCTCATTTAGAGTGCTGCCATATTCACTGGACATCATCAAGGTTTTTTTTTTTTAAGTTTAGATAAAATATTAATACAAAAATAAAAAAAATTATGGAGAGTTAGAGACCATTATTATCTTTATGTCGAATTTACATTTTATTTGGTCTAATTCTAATTCCTTTTCTCCTTTTTATTGTGTTTGTATATGTTTTATCCTGTTTTATCCTATTCCTCCAGCAGCTAATGCAGTTTAGAAAGCTTCTGTTTTAAATACCAAACTAACGGTACCACCTATAAACGCGTTAAATGTCCGTTAAAGCTTCCTACCTTTGAAAATGTCTGTCCAGCAGCGGGTCAGTAAATCCCAGTGACGCCCTCTCTTCCTGCTGATATGCTCTGCTCCTGGTCGCCACATCTACCGTCCTCCTTACACCGATTCAGCGACGCTGCAGCTCGGCCTGAAGTCACAGCCTCCCTCGGTTCCTGCAGACACACACACAGACAGCTCCAGCTCCTCCGGGGTGAGACGCTCGCTGCTCTCCAGCCTCCTAAAATATCCCGTTCGCAGCGACAGGAGACGACACACACCGCTCTCCGCGAGCCCTCATTGGCCCTCGCGGAGGCAGATGTTTCCTGTTGCTAGGAGACTGAGTAAGCACGGCGATGACGCTCCAGCATCACTCCTCATCTTCCCGCATCCAACGCTGCACGCTGTGTGTTCTCCTTTACCAACACAGAGCCCCACTGAGGCACACACAAATAGGCTACTGTTCACAAAAAAAGAGGCTGTGCAGGTTTCCATGCAGGCTACTTCATTGACTGCAAATTTTCTTTACAATAAAATGATAGAAAGTGTTAAACATTTATTTATTTATTTTAATCTCAATATCCTGCTATTTAGGGCCCAAGCACCGATAACATTGGTCAGCAAAGGCGGCCCTATTGGAATTGACAGGATAATTGTTATTCTGCAAAGTTAATACTTTTTTGACCGTTTCGGTACAGGACTTTTGGAACGGTACACAAAATGCAATCTTTAACATAAATGATTAGGCTTGTTTTGCGTGTGGAACATAATTCAATTCCGAGTTCCAACACAAACATATTAACCAAAAGTTTGTTTAGTCTCCGCCCTGCACTTTGAGCACTTATACCCTTTTTTTTTACTGTCTATGCTTACACCAGCCAAGCCTCCCTAGCTAGCTAGCTAGCTAGCGTTATGGCTAATGTAGAGTAGCCAGAGCTTGAAGACCCTCTGTTGTCATTAAGGTCTCCTGTTTGGGAACACTTCGGTTCCCCAGTGAAATACAAAAACGCCAAAAACAAGTGGATAAGACGAAAGTAGTGTGCCGACATTGCTGATTAGTGATCGGGTATGTTGCTGGCAACACGTCAAACTTGCTAACTCAGTTGAAAAGGCACCACGCAGATGTGAATATTGCTGCTACAAGGATACAAACGACTGTAGTGCAAACTAGAGGAGGGATACCCGAACCGAACCGAGCCAGGTTCTTAGAAATGATGTTGGGGTTCGGGTCACATCAGCGAGATAAGGCATTGAACATTTTAAATTTAAAACAGCTTATTGTGTAGGTGCGTGCCTGTGTTAATGTGCACTTGTTGCTCCGTGTGCGCTGATGCCTCATCTGTTGACATTTCCGAATGCCTTCCTACAAAGCGGGCTTTCCACACAAACAAACATATGCGTCATCAGTATGAGAAAAAAAAGAGATTTTAACTGTGTTGGGCTACGGTCGGGCTCGGACACAAATATCTTTATGCCTGTCTGGCTCGGGTCGAGTTCGGTTACTGCTCTGTCGGGCTTGGACAGAAAAATGAGGCCCTATCCGCACTCTAGTGCAAACGCAGCTCAATCCCCTCTGCATATAAACAGACGATTCTGCATGCATGCAGTGGTCTACCATAATTGATTATAACGCAATTATGTCGCTCGTTAATTTTCGGGCCTAAACATTCAAATGAAAAATAACATTCTCAGTAGCCTAACCTGTTTCATCTAGACCTATGATAGACTCTAGTCCAGGGGTGGGCAATTCATTTCCCCAAGGGGCCACATGAGAATCAGGGACTGTTGTGGAGGGCTGGACCAATAGGCTAAACTCAATTCTGCTCAATATTAATTTTATGTCAGGCGAACGTCTCTTTTTTCTCTGGGCATATTAGCGCAGCAGAGTCCACCAAACACTCTTAAATAAACTCCCCTTCAGAAAATGGCTTACTGTTTTTGGTGATTTTGTGGGATATCACAAAGCTGGTCCTGACTGCTGCATCCCATGATGCATTGTTGCGTTTGCAGCTTAACTAGTAAAGCTTCAGATGTCCGTGGCCGCGCTGCATCAGTCAGGTTGGTGTATTTCTCTGCGTGTTTAGTATTGTAGTGGCGATTTAAATTATAATCCTTTAACAAAGTGATCTGTTCTCCACAAACTAAGCACACGGCTTTACCTTGGACTTCAGTAAATAAATACTTAAAGGTCCATGTTTGGTTAAAACTCGGAGCTCTGTATCAACCTTCTCTCTTTCCCATGAGCTGACATTTTTAAGGGATAACAGCTCATTCACGTCCAGGCACTTTTTTGACTTTGGGGAGCCGACTGATCAGGTCGGCCGTCGGGTTGGTGTGTCAGAGCCTTTAACACAGCTGTCACTACCCCATGTGAGTCGAGTGCAGATGTGAGTTGCGCATGCTAACGAGAGACTTCTGTAATGTCAATACAATAAACATGGTTTACTGCTGGCTACAAGTTAGCAATCAAACACAACAAAGGCCATCACTTGGCGTTTTGAGCTAACGTTAGCAATCAAACAATCATAGATAGCTACAACGTTTGAAATTATTTCCATCTTCTGTTATTGTTTGTAATGAGAAAAGTTTATTATTTTATGGATTTCACAAATTTCAGTATGACACCCACCTTGCTTTGGCGTTATACCGTAAACCGTTTAAATCTGAGCATGCATAATAATTATAATTATACATAATAATTATTATGTATATCTATGGTGACAACATCCATGGGTCCGACCATAGACAGTATATAATGGACCAATAGACCCCGTGTCTCTGGACGGAGACCAGTGAAGGCTATTAGAAGCACTTTTCCGGTGATGGCCAGCTTTACTGCGCAGCCTCCAACTGAGAGAATGTGACGTGAGCAACGTGCCTGAAAGTTGTAAGTCTTCTGGTAGCTGTGCCGAGAGAAATCTCAATCATTCCCAATCTTACAGATACGGAGAGTGTAGGTGTATGTAAGGAGATAACATGGGCACAGGCTAATTATTGCTAACTAACATGCTAGTTAACATTAGTAATTAAACCTAAACAGCTCATGTAAGTCGAAACTGCCTGCGAGCTTCTCCTGTACTATACGGTAATTCCTCTACTATGCGACAGTAAGTCACTTGGTTATGACACAATTGTTAGCTTATTTTTACAAAAACGTCTGCTACGGAGCCATAACGTGAGGTACAAGGTAATGGAGCCTTTTATACATTGTTGTGTTTCTTTGGAACTAAACAACGGACAAATAGAGTCTTCAAACATTTCTAATGTAAAGTTATTTGCAGTCAAGTGACGTAAAAAAAAATGTCGGTCAGCGGAATGCTAACAGGAGATGATGGCCAGTTAGCAACAAAATGGCGCCATGATGGCTCGAGTTCTGAAACGAAGCTTACCCCCTTGGGTCCGACACATTGCAGTTCTTCTTCTACTTCTTTTTAATTGCGACTTGAGAAGAAGAAGCTGCATACGTTTGCACAAAAAAACAGTTGCCTTCAAAATAAAAGCAATGCAGTTGTATACCATGCATGTACACTTATTTACATTTGATTGCTAACTTCCCATTGACATCACGCGGGTCGGTCTGTTTACAATTTAATGTAGGCCTAACAACATTTCTGTTTACATATTCTGTTATGTTTTGCACATTCAGGAAATGCCATGTGCTCAGTGCTGTAGTTTTATGTATCCAATTTATTTAGTATTAGAGCATTGCAAAACGTTTGGTTTTTGAAGCTTGAAAAGCTATGAAGTGTGTGTGTGTGTGTGTGTGTGTGTGTGTGTGTGTGTGTGTGTGTGTGTGTGTGTGTGTGTGTGTGTGTGTGTGTGTGTGCTGTGTTCAGACTTTGTTAAATGAAAAAGATTGTATTGTATTGTATTTTTGGATGAAAACATAACCATATGAATATAGAAAACTGTATTATATTGAACTATACAGTATCCTAATGCATTCTGTCAAGTCAAATATCCTATATCGCTTTAATAGAAAAATGTATTTGACGCATCGTGATGCATCAAGATATGGAATTGAATCGAATCGCTGACATGATAATCGTAATCGAATTGAATCGGGAGATCAGTGAAGATCTGTTTGTAACTACAGTGTACATGGTCTGATCTGCCCCAAAGTTGTCATGGTTGACAAGACTCTCAGCCAGAAGACATTAACATGTCAATATTGAGTTATAGTCATGTTGTTGTTATACTTTGACATCATCTTCATAGCGGGTTGACCAAATCCTCCTCCAAAGTGTTTTCTGGAAAGCCTTAAAGGTACAATATGTAACATTTCTGCTTTAAAATGTCTAAAAACGACCATACCTATGTTATATATTTTTATGAGTTGTGTTCTTACACTATCCCAAATGTTTCCACCAAATGTCAAACCCAGAGAAATCTGTTATTTTACTTTCAGACACGGCACGTTTCCTTTAGTCGCCCGTCAGTGACGTCATATAACCTTTCACCCTCCAGTTACTCTTCCGTCAGAACACTGGCACCAAGATGATAGGTTCAGGAGTAATTGTAAATCATACAATGTCACAGAAAAATAATACTTACGTAATACTGCTTTTTTTTGCCATACAGCATCATTTTGTGATTAATTACATCCCACTTTTTATCACAGTAATACAACAGAGACCTTATTTATTTTGAAAGTTCAATATCGATACCAGCTTAACGTTACTACAATGTGCTGGTTGACAAGTAGCTAATGCTTTGTGGGTAACATTATGAGGTTACAACATCGTTCAACACGATAATAAAGTCATTTTTAGTTTTGACCACAGTTAACAGGACTGGGCTAACCCACGAATAACTTCACTAGTAACGTTAACGTTAGCTGTATAGATAGACGATTAATCTAATGCTAATTTAGCCAGCTAGCACACCCCGGTCTGTCTGCCTCACTCCCCCGGCGCAGAGAGACTCAGTCGGGATGACAGCTGACAACAGCCCCGGGACATATAGCTAGCTAGTTACCGTTAGCCCCCAGTCAGCTATCAGCCAGCTACTTTCATTACAGCAACCCCCCCGGCCAGAACTTATCTCCAGTGCCTGGTGCTTACGACGCTAATGGCAGTTTAATTAAACATACTATATCAGACCCAGCACCGAGTCACAACAGCAGCCATCCATAGCGTTAGCTACATCTCTGTAGCGCTACCGGTGTATGTGCTGAAAATCTCCTCCCTGCCGAATTTCTCCCCCCTTCACGTTTAGCTGTCTTTACGGTTAGCTAAATTAACCCAACAAAAGGTGGGTTAAGCACCAAAACGAAAAGTTAAGATTACTGAAAAGTGAAGGGGAGATCATTCCGGGCAGCTGGGAGATGTTCTGCTGCTGCACAACAGGCATTGAACGTCCTGGCTCGCTATCGCGGAGATTCCCCCGACAATCCCCACCCACACCCGTCTCTCAGCCTCGTTTAGTAGCTAGCTAGCGTTACAACAAACCCCGTCCGCCCCGGTGTTGAAACCATCCAAAAGGTGACTATTGCCGCTTTTCCTTTACATGGTACCTACTCGCCTCGCCTCGACTCTACTCGCCTTTTTTGGTTTTCCATTACGAAAAAAAGTACCTGGTACCTGCTAACAGGTACTTTGTTTAGTACTACCTCAGTCGAGGTTCCAAGCGAGCTGAGGCTAACCGAGAAGGTGACGTGAAACCCTGCAGGCTGCTGATTGGTCGGAAAGAATTGTCACTGATCACTGCATTGCTAGCGACAGACGGCATTTTTAAATAGTTTAGCCAGTGGTGTTTTTTTGCTGCCGGAGGCTCCACGCAGAGCTTTCTCCGTAGCATACAAGTGGCCTGATGGTTATACTGGTGTGCTGGTGTGTGTGTCAAGTCGCCATGTGTGTGTGGGGAGCTGGTGAGCGAGGGATCAGTGAGAGAGTGACGGCGATTAGCTCCGGAGTGAGTAGTGACTCTAGAGTCCTAGTGAGAGAAACAAAGAGTCTCCTCTGTTCTTTCTGACCACGGTGGGAAATCTGGAGCAGGAAAAGTTAACTATCTTGTTGATTTCATGTTGTTTACGGAGAAGGAGAACCAGGAAATGAGTCGGGGGAAATGCAACGCTACCAAGCCACGCCCACGGCGAGGCGTGTCGAGGCGAGTCGAGTAGGTACCATGTAATGGAAAAACGCCAATTGATATGTGAAATATTTTGTGTTTTAGCTGCTGGCTATTGTTAGCTTGCTGGCTCACTAGCTAACTGGTCAGCTACAAATAAAAATCTAATCAAGAAAAACGTAATTATGTTGGGGAAACTGCAGCTATTTTATTACAATAACATGAATAAACGTAACGTGAATAAACTTTAACGGGTAAACTCGTTCGTGAACTGATGCATTCTAACCGGCAGCGAAGGTGTTTAAGGTGTTTGAGAGGACCCTGGCGGCAGAAAGTTACATATTGTACGTTTAAGACTTTGATGATGCTTCATTTTGAAGATTGTGAGCTTTTATGGTGTGGCGCCATGGTAAATTTTGGTGTTGCGACATGAAACAGAGAGTTGTTGTAATTCGAATGTACATTGTCTGATCTGCCCCAAATCTTGATGGACATGATGACAGTCCAGGCCTGAGGACATCTACAGGGGTCTTGGGCTTGGGTGTGGTGAAGTGGCTCAATAACACCCCCTGCAATATTTCAAATTAGTAGTAGATGTATGAAGGCATATGTATCATGTCCAGATGTATAAAAAGGCCTCTTGGAGCCATACCCTAAACCCAACACAAAGTCAGCCATTTTGAATTGAAAATGCCTTTCTTGGACGTTTTTGACCATTTGCATTTCGTAGGCTACTTTACCGAACTCCTCCTCCAGATTTAACACGACTGACTTCAAATTGGTCAGTACAACCTAAACACCTTGGCAAAGCTGAATTGCGAAGATTTTGCTCTTTCATCGAAGGGCGTGGCAAGGCGTCACAGATTCATGTAACGAAGCGAAACAGGAAGTGGTTTGTAACTAGACTGTACATTATCCAATCTGCCCCAAATTTGTCATGCATGATGAGAATCCTGGCCTGAGGACATCTTCATGCCAAAATTGACTCATACTCATAGCGCCACCTACTGGCAACAGGAAGTCAGATTCATGTGACAAACGTCTGATTTACACAAAATTTACAATGTGTGGTCCACACTTTATATAGAGCAACAAAATGCATGTTTCTGTAAAAATGAAATATATCAGACTTTTTACAGGACTCCATCGTTGTCTCTTTTGTTTTCCATCCACCAACCTTCATCAAGAGGCATTAAATGTCTGACATCAAGAAGTATTAGACAATAGAAACTAAAAGATAGATAATACCAGCACTGTTAGCACATAAAGCAGTTCTTAATCATCTTGAATCTATAAGGATTTAAGCTTCAACACTGGCTCTTGCGTTATAATCTTTTATTATTTACAATAATCTATAACAATTTGGAAGACTTTAGACATTTACTTTTAGTTTAAAAGCATGCCGCCAAGCAGATACAGTATCATGCTGAAATACTCTAAATCTTATTATAGAAGAATTATTGAAATAGTACATGGTATATTGGAGATTAAACACAAGATTAGTATGTCCTTGCACAGTAGTATAGGAAAATAACTTGTAGATTACAGTGAACCAACAGCAGATCATTGAAGTCAGGAACATAAAGGTTTCTGGTGTTGTGTTTAAAATACAAATGTGGCCATACCACCATAGAGTATTAACATTGAGAATAAATACATGTTAATTGAACACTTGATAGTATACAGCTAATCAACAGCAACACAAACAAGCTGCATGTTTGTAGGCTAAATCTAAATACCAAAGCATCTGCTGTCAATGATTAAACTCTCTAATCTAATCTGTAATCTGTAATGGAAATCTTTACTACCAATCACAGGGGGATGATCTGTGTTTTCGTTTTTGTTGTAACTGTGGTAACGAAAGTCCCATACTCAGAGTTAAGACATCTGAACAGGACGGAGAGACAGACCAAAGGAAACAGATGGCGGACAGACGTTCCCACAGCAGGGATCTTCTGGCTTTTATTGGCAACGACAAAACTTGGTACAAAAAGTGCTTTCTGGGTACCGCAAGGGCTCAGCATGCACGGCCCAGACCAGACCAGACCAGGACTGCAGGACTAACAGTATCTACTGAGTTAGTGTCTCATTTCTCTGTAGAACAGTTACAGGTTCCACTTCGGATGTCAATGAAGATCTAAGAAGATCTGAGACTTAACCAGATTTTCAGAAGAGGAAAAGATGTTAGTTTTGTTTTAGTTGTTAGAATTTAACTATTATTTATAACAGAGAAAAGTTAAGCCAACTCCATTTTCAATATATATTTTTGAAAATGGATTACAAAAAACTAAACTTGTTTTTGGACTAATGCTTTATCTTTTATTTTTGTTTATAAAAGTAAAATCTAAATACCAAAAGATACACAGACTGGCTGTACATACGTATGGTTACATTTATGTTGAAAATAAGCTCTGTTTGACACAGGCTTACGATATCTAAACCAATAGTGCCACATTTTTGGGAAATGCTTATTTGCTGTCTTTCGAGAGTTAAGAAGATCAACACTACTACAGAAGTACAGAGCTGGAACCAGGAGGGGATTAGCCTAGCTTAGCATAAAGATGTAAAGACGACAGCTTGTGGTTTTTACGAGTAGTTACATGTAACAAATGTTTAAAGTGGAATCTCTAACTATTCTTCTTGTCGTTTGGGACGATTGACACAAGTTAAAACTGCCTCTACTATCTTTGTACAAAGACAGTACTTATTTAGTTCCATAGATTTGGTTATGTTTTGTTTGCTGTATTTAGTGTTTCAGTTGGCTTTGGTCTTCGGTTTGACTTCCTGTTGAAGTCAACCTGACTGAATGTGGTCTGACTTGGTCTTGGACCTCAGTCCTGGTCCAGGCCTTGACATTAGGCCCTGTGGTCGCCTCCCATTAGCATGCAGTCCTACAGCAGCATTCACAGGGAACAACAGGGAAGGCTTCATGCAAATTTGGATCATCTCTTTTTTTTCTTCTTTTTATCGTGGTGGATATGTTTCATCTCAAAAATGTTACAGGCACTTCATCATCAGAGTATTACAACGGTATCACATCTGCAGCACAATCTGATTGTCTCACATCTGGAATACAACCTGGGATCTCAAACTGAGCATGCTGACATGTGAATACAAATAGACCTCCTGGGAAATACTAATAAGAACATTAAACATTTACTATGTTAAAAAATAGAAATTAGATATTATAGATTCTGTACAACAACTCGACATGCATAAAATATATCAGTCTGGGCACTAAATATAGTTCATGTTCAGACTCACATGTACGAAGCCTTATACTTTATGGTGGTGGTGATGATGATGATGATGATGATGATGATGATGATGATGATGAATGTGGTGAGTTTGGTAGTAAAAAAACAACTGTTTAGGATCACGTGTGTGTGTGTGTGTCATCTCCTTAATCCCATACAATCTTGTGTTTTTGAGTAATTATTTGCAGTTTCCTCCAATCACAGTCTTCAAACTGAGCTGCAGTTCATCATTTCTAAAGAAAGCTTTGTTGTCACCTGCCTGAAGAGAACCAACACATCTCTTGCTTCCCCCCCCCCAGAGGGGTTTGGAGCTACAGTATCTGTCTACACAAATCCCCCCCCCTTCGATGCTCAGCGGCATTACCGTCATCACACTGTACACAATTCTACAGCTGGAACTAGCAATTACCACAGAGCGAGTGTGTTTGGGGAGGGTGGGGGGGTTATTAACAGCTGCAGTGAGATATTTAAAGCCTCTTTTTCAGTTCAGCGTTGATGGGTGTTGAAATGAGCTTTGCCCTGTGAAGGAGATGGAGGCCAGGCCAAATAACATCATTCAGTGTCGACGAGGGAAGAGATGCTCTCATCCCGACCCCAGCTGCTGCTACTTCCTGCCTGTAGTAGCACACGTGTCGGGAGAATGTGAATGAGTGCTGAATATGAATGAGACGCCTTCCTCCTCCACTTGAATCATTAAACATCTTCACTTCTACTCTCGTGTTTGTTTCCTTCTCAGTATTTTATGGCCACGTAATCCTCCAGTGGTAACACGAATGCTAGTGAGGTTTTCATCCAACTGTAGCTCAAATCTGAACCAAATTTTCAGAAAGAAAATGCAAATGTATGCACATTTCAATCCAATACTGAGAATATATGGAGTTGGTGAATTGAGTTGATGAAACAGTTGATGGATGTAGGCCTAATTCTCCAGTAGGTGCCATTAAAACCATTGTGAAAGAAGAGAGACACAAGAGATGATGAAAAACGGGATGAAAATATGTCATTTCTGTTTGTTACATTTGTTAATGTGAGGAAGGTTACAGTCTCCTTATCGCTGCAGTTTTTAGGAAATAGGGTTGAATTGATCCACCTCAGCCAGGCAAGATTTCCTTAATTTTGTTCAGACTGTTGGTGCAAAAAGCTGAAAAACAGAGCCAGTGTGATAACTATGTGACAATACCACCATCATCATCATCATCATCATCATATAGTTTCCACCATTCTCAGTTTGTTTGTGTTTAAGACAAAACTGTGTTTCTGAGAGGAAGCGACAATAATATTTTCAATATTCCATCTTCAGGACGTTGCATCTTTCTGGTTCCTGTCTGCATGAGTTTACCAACTCAACGTCTCGCTGTGCAGTTTCCTTTGCCTCTTCATTCATTTACCAGCCAGTAAAAGCAAGATTTAGAAATAACAAGTCAAACCCACACCCACACACACACACCCCTCTAATCTGTGTGTGCTTTCTAACACAGCATTTCACTAGAAAAACTAAACTGCAGTGGCCTCGATTCACAACTGAGCTGCTTTAAGCTATAACTGTAAGGAAAACATTCTCAGCTGCTCTTGGATGCCGATGGATCTTCTACAAAGGGTTTTTCATTGAGAAGAAGTGAATTTCCACAGGAAAACCTTCACTTTAAAAAAGGTTTTACATGCCAAAGAAATAGTTGTCGTAGTAACGGACTTGGATCTCAACTAACCTTGTTGAAGGCTGTCTTCTTTCTTTATTCACAGAAATATTCACGGTTAAACTTGTGTCGGCCTCCGAAAGCAGATGAAGTTGTTCCTCGTGTTGGCATCAAATAGGCAGCCAGGTTTGACGTTGATGTTACAGTAGTGGCGAGTGTGCTCTGACAAAAGCTAAGTCCTTGAATCCATCGCCACATGCATCATTCTGTCAGCGGATCAAATCAATCACTCCCTTTCCTCTTAAAATAAAAAACAGTCCTTAGTCCGGGAGGCGTTACGCCTCCAGCAGGACATGCCAGCGGCAGACCTGCTGTCCTCGACTCTCCTTCATGTCCTGCCAGTGGAGCTGCTCCTCCTCGCCGCTGCTGTTCTGGCCCAGAGCCACCCAGCCCACCATCTCCTTGCGCTTCATGCTGCGGCGGTTGTAGACGGAGACCAGCAGCGTGACGTCCGACAGCTGGAACAGTGCCACCTGGAAGACGAAGGTCTCCTTGTAGACGGGGTTGGGCTGGCCGCGGCGCACCGACGTCTTACAGCGAGAGATCTCCTGACCCACCGAGTTCAGCAGAGTCAGACGCCCATAGGTGTCTGGGCCAGAGGGGTTGGGGGGTAGGAAGAGGTGAGAGGAAGATGGAAAAACAAAACAGAAATATCAACCTTTTTCTGTCATGTTGGTAATCTAATAGTCTAAATCGACGATGTCCTGTACCTTCCTCTGTCTCTGTGTTGGCGTTCTAACCTCCGGTGGATTTGTGAGGACTATGGTTAACTGCTCCTCAGATCTCTGCAGGGTAAATCCAGACAGCTAGCTAGACTATCTGTCCAGTCTGAGTTTTCTCTCGCACAACTAAAACAACTTTTGAACATACACGTTCCACCAAAGTGGCTATTTTGCAGAGGCACCGTGGCTGCTTAGCGCCGCCCAAGACTATTGTGATTGGTTTAAAGAAATGCCAATAAACCAGAGCACGTTTTTTCCCATCCCAGAATGCTGTGTGCACTCACCAGACCCTCCTCCGTAGCGCTGTGTAATGTAAACATCATATCCCGCATATGATCAGAAACGGGATAACCGCAATATTCACGTCCATGTTAACACACGTGATTCAAACAACATGCTAGCTCCATCAGATTGAGTCATAAAAATGGACATTGTGATTAATAGTGGACGGGTTGTTGGTGAAATAAGGTATAATTAATGAGGAAATGAGTACTGTGAACAGAGCAGAGAGCAGAACAGAGCTGCTGTCTTCTGCTGCTCCTGTGCACATTAACGCATTGTGATCATTAGATGTGTACGCACAGTCCGTATAGGATCAGGGCCGCCAGCGCCACTGCCTGTGAGTGAGTGGGTGTCGGTACAGTGTTTGTGTGCTCAGTGCATACCTGGTGGTCTGCTGATGGCCAGGTTTCTGAAGTGGCTGCCCTTGATGAGCTCCACAGACATGCGGCCCGTGGTGGCGTTGTAGGTGAGGCCCAGCAGCAGCTCGGGGACGCCGCCGTGGGTCAGAGACTGAGTGGACGAGGCGCTGTCGCTCTGAGACACGGCCGACAGGCTCAGCTGGGAGTCCACGCTCTGACACAACACACACACACACACACACACACAGGATCCACAGTGAAGCAACGCAGCAGATATTTACACAGAGACAATTCAGTGGGATGGCTAGTACATTTACTCAAGTACTGTACTTAACTACAAATGTTGAGGTACTTGTTTGAATGTTTTCTTTTCATGCCACTTTCTACTTCTACTCAGTTACATTTGATTTTTTGCACACAGAACACATGTAGTTTATCAAATCTGATGTTTTATTACAAATTAAACTACCCGACAATGTAACGGCTACAAGTCCAGCTGAGATGATGAGACCATTGAACACACAACTGATTGTTTCCAGTCTCTAAAATGTGAGGGTTTTTCTGCATTAAGTTCTTTGACTTGAATTACTTTAAGTACATTTTCCAATGATACTTACATCATTTTACTTAAGCAACATTTTCAATGCAGAACTTTTACTTTTACATATTTTTTACAGTGTGGTATTAGTACTTTTACTTGAGTTTACTTGTTTGCTGATAGACCAATAACTATGTCTAAGACATGGAGTAGGCCTACACTTCACCTTGAGGTTATTGCGAGGCTCCAGAACCAGCGTCGTCTCCATGGTCCCTCCATCCGGGTCCAGCCCACCTAAACGCAGCACCTTCTCACCCATCATCCGCTCGCGGCTGGACATCCGAGAGGCTCCGAGCGCGTACAGCCTGAACCTGACGGCCGACATGTGCAGCTCCGACGCCTCCAGGCGCGAGAAGCGGAACGTTTCGTTGAAGTGCGGCAGCGAACCTTTCTGCACCGCCGTCTTGTGGCGTTGCTTCTTGGAGGGGAGAAGAACCATGTGCACCTGCCAGGAGTCCATGCCGCTGCGGGCCTTGTCCGGGATGTCCTGGGCCGCAATCACCGAGACCAGCAGCTTCTCCGTGTCGGGGCGGTACTCCAGAGAGAGGACCAGGTCTCCACATTTAGAGATGGGGGGTCGGGGGGAAGAGCTCGTTGGCAGAGGCGAGACATCATCCTGGGGTGGCTGCTCCTGCTGAGAGGAAGAAAACCAATCAAGCTTATTCGCTCATTCATTTGGCATTCTCTCTGCTTCTCTTCATAGTTGTCAGATTCATCTACCAACCCTTTACAGGCTGGCTCAGGTTTGACTCGGACCAGCTCTTAGTTAAGCTGCTGTTGTTTTAGACTGCCGGGGGACTTCCTATGACACACTGAGCTCATCTCTTTCAATCTTTTTGCATTCATGTCCCAGTAATGCTTGTTTCTTACTTAGCTCCGGAGAACTTATTCGCCTCGCAGACTTGGATTGTGGTGGCACCGGGATTGTGGTTGCAGCTGCTGCCGTTTCCTGCTCAACGCCCTGCTACGCCCTGCACTGCTACTACTATTATTTCTAGTTATGGTTCTATTGTCTTTATTGTTACTATAATTGTCACTGTTCATCATACCAACTGCTATAATTATTATGAATCATATTTCTCCATATCTGTATATCTGTATCAGTGTCTCTGTGTCCCAACCGGCAGCGGCAGATAGTTGCCCACCAAGAGTCAGGGGCTGTCTGAGGTTTCTGACTGTTTAAAGGAAGTTTTTCCTCGCCACTGCTTGCTCTTGGGGGGAATTGTTGAGTCTCTATAAATTATAGAGTGTGGTCTAGACCTACTCTATCTGTAAGGTGTTCTGAAATAACTACTATTATGATTTGACACTATAAATACAATTGAATTTGTACTAAATAAAGTAACAAATCCTCAAAATAATATAACTTTTTTTATTCATGATAAATGAAGAAAGAGATAAATAAATCACATAAATACAAGGAGAATTCCTCAAAGGCATTTTTATTCTAAGGTTAGACAATCTCATTTCTAACTACATCTGAACTGATGATCTCTCTGCTGCAGTCTATTAATAACTTAACACACTATCGGCTGAGATATGAATAGAAAGGCAACAGGAGAAGAAGGGCAAACAAAAGAATTTTTTAGACAGTGATTCCTTCCGGCCGCCCTGATTCCCAGCACGACGATAATCTCATCAGCTGAGCGAACAGATCCACTCTCTTCTTCAGGATCGAGGAAGTAACGTAAAGTTGACCCAAATATATATCTGTTGTGTATCAAACACTCCTCCTGTATTTTTTGCAATGTGGTTTTAAAACATTTGCACCTTGCTGTAAGGCAGCTGGAACTTGGATTCATGCAGTTGTTAAAGAAACAAGTGATTCTGAAACCACTCCTGCAGCATAATTCACTTCTGTATGATCGCTATACACCATATAACTGTATATTTTACATTTAATTACTGCAGTACTTAAACTATGTCCACCTCACACACACACACACACACACACACACACACACACACACACACACACACACATATATATATATATATATATATATATAAAAACAAAAACTATCCGCCCACTGTTTATTAAGTTATTGTTTATAAGCATTGTATATTGTTGATAAATATTGTATATTATTTTGCTCTTTATCTTTGTCTTTCTCGCTCTAAGTTACTGTTGCAGTAAAATGTGGGCTGTAATAAAAAAAAAGATCTCTATAGAACTAAATAAATACATGAATGAATGAATATGGCAGATGGCTGCACTAGAATCCAGACCAATCACACCTGATACTACAAAAATGGACTTTTACTGCTGCTGATGTTTTGCTAGTTATTGTATTATAAATCATATTGCTTGGATTCTGTACTTTTTATTGCTGCTATTTATGATCTCTTATCTCATTGTAAATAGAGTGTTTGTGAATACCTTAATAACGCGCACCATTTGAGGCTCACGCAATTGCAACGTTGTAGTGCTTGCATAATGAAAATAAAGTTCTAAAAAATGTTGGAAATGGGTGAAATAATTGTTATTAGTGGTACAAAGAAAAAGAGAAATGGATTTGTTTGGGACGTAAAAACGACAACAGATAATAATTGACAAAGTAGCTTGTTCAGTGTAAAATTGGATTGATTATCTTGTAAGACTCACAATCCCCGAATGATTCTCCAAAAGCTATTTTCAAATGTTCAGAGACACAAAGTGAGCAGTAAACCCTGGCATAAAGGAGAAATAAACCCCCTCCTCCTCCTCCTCCTCCTCCTCCTCCTCCTCCTCCTCCCCCTCCTTCTCTTGAGAAACATGTACTACTTCTTCCTCTGCAGGCAGTAGAAGTACTAAGCATTAGGCTACTGCTCGTTAAGGCCCTGACACACAGTCAGCGCCCGTCGCCCTAGTTTTGCGGTGTGTCCGGTATGAAAAGCCAATGGGCTCACAATTCGCCATGTGAATTGTGACGGATTGTGAGCCCATTGGCTTTCCATAAATTTTGTCTGCCTTTTTTTTGGCTAATTCAACATGTTAAATCAGCGTGGGTCAAATAGTTTTTCCCCTATATTCGTTCCTAGACGAAGCCCTGCTGTGAATCCATGAACAAGGCAATTGTCTGTGGTTAGTAGGGTTGGCTATTGTTTGGGTTTTGCCCAATACCGATGCTAAAGCCATACTTTTAAAACGGTGCCGGTGCCTAAACAGTGCCTGAACCGATACTTTAAAAAAAAGGGCACTAAATGACAGTTGGCCCGAGCCCGACAGGCATTAAGATATTTATGTCCAAGCCCGACCAGAGCCCGACACAGTTAAAATCTCGTTTTTTCTCATACTAATGACACATACGTTTGTTTGTGTGGAAAGCCCGCTTTTATTAAGAAACTGTAGGAAGGCATTCGGAAATGTCAACAGATGAGCGCACCAACGCACACTGGGCAACAAGTGCACGTTAACACAGGCACGCACCTACATAATAAGCTTTTTTTAAATTTAAAATGTTCAATGCCTTATGCCTGCTGATGTGACCGAGCCCGACCCGAACCAGAACATGATTTCTAAATATCTGTCCGAACCCGGCCCGGCCCGTCGAGTACCGTCGGGTCCCGACTGGCCCCGACTGGACCGACTGGCTCGGTCCGGGTATCCATCCTCTAGTGACAACAGCTTGTTTATTGCAAAGGCCATATGGTCAAAATGAAATGATTTATTAATAAGGTAATAACAATAGCAATAACCAAAAAAAGCAAACAATAACCAAAATCCGCGTTGCTATTCCGTCCAGTAAATACTGGTCGTTTAGGCACCGGTGCCATTTTAGCACCGGGTTTCGATACCCAACCCTAGTGGTTGGTTCACGTCTGTAACAGCAGGCCAGTCAAGTGTGTTATCTAAACCAGTGCTTCCCCACCTTGGTCTAAAGTACCCTGTCAGATGAACTCATGTACCTCTTGATTCACAATGTATGGTATAAAGGTATAACAATAATCATTATATTAAACGATACTTCTTTTTTTTTAATACAACTGAATGGTCCATATTTAGGTTGGTTTGGTCACCAATTGTACTACTACAACTTATGAAGCTGAATCTTTCAACCATTTATCCATTACTTTTAGCTAAATAATTTGCCCGCTTATGCAATTCTTTTAGCTAACTATTTCAACACCAAAACCAAGGGCTCCATTGTGTTGCTGCCGCAGAAATGCACACTCACCGTAGACAAAAGGCAGGATATCTTATATATGTACCACGAAAAGGAGTAGGAAAATAGCCTTTGTGTATGATGAAATTTTTTTCCCGCACCTAACCAATGAATTGCTTTCTCTCAACAAATATTAACTAATAGGGGGAGACATGAATGCAGTACTAGATTTAAATCAGGATAGATCAGGGGTCAATCACACGAAAGCCCAAAAACATATATCAGACATGTTTAGAGCAGTTGTGGAATCCCACCATTTTACAGATATATGGAGGATGCACAATCCTACTAGAAAGGATTACACCTTTTTTTCCACACGTCACCACACCCACTCCCGCATTGATTATATTTTGTGCTCCAGTGAGCTTAAGGCAATGTTCCACACGATAGCAATAGAACCAGCAATTCTGTCTGATCACAATGCGCTGATAACCACATTCCATTGTGATATGTTAGGAGAAAGATCTAGGACAGGGGTCGGCAACCTTTTTTATATGAAGTGCCCTTTTCAAAATGTCTTGTTTATTAGTGTGCCATGTCAACATTAAGTTTAGTTATGACATCACATCAAAATGTAATATCCAGGGAATCTGTAATTTCATTCCATAGCAACATTTGATAACATTTATTTCTCATAATCAGGACCTTGTAATTATTATTATTGTATCTTATTATTATGATTACGGAAACATGGTTTTAGTATGCAGCGTCCTGATTGGTGGAAAATGGGCTGACAAAAATATCAATGTTAAAGAGCCTGAAGCGAAAAGTTGTGGAAAAACCCAGCTTTAATGATGAATGGACTGATAAGCAGGTCCTGTATGCATCATTTTCAATGAAATGATGCTGTGGCAAAATAATAACACAACCAGCATCATTATCAAGAATGAAGAACACGAACATAACGATTGCGTCATTCACGTGCATATTAAGTAGCCACATGTATTTGTTTTGGTCTTATAATGAAACTATATTAAGTAGTGTTCAAAGGGATCTGGCCAATTGGTCTGTGCTGCCGGCATCACTACGGTCCAGGATTGCTATTGTTAAAATTAAATAGTTCTTTGTGTGAATTTCTTAAGTACACCAATACATTTCTGGAAGAAACTTGATACCTTAATTCGGCAGTATATTTGGAATAATAAACAACCTAGGCTAAAATACTCTACCCTGCAACATACCACAAACACGGGAGGCTTGGCCCTGCAAGACCTTGCCTTTGCAGGTGTGTGTCCAAAAGTGTATGCTAGCCTATGGCCCTATTATCACCAACATATTGACCAACTTTAAACAGGTGAAGGAGCAACTACGCTACACCAATAAGTGGCATTTGAATGCATAATGCACACTTAATGTCTGGTAACAAACCCTTTGCCTGTAAGCAGTGGAGTGACAGAGGTATTTATACTTTAGACCAGCTATTCAATGAGAAAGGTATGTTGAGTTTTGAAGACCTGAGAGCTAGTTTTGAGGTCCCCAGGACATCCTTCTTCTTGTATCTGTGCTTAAGATCAGCCCTAAAATATTATGGAGTGACATTTTCCTGTGAGAGGATTAGTGTCCAAGATTTATGCTAAACTGCTGCAAGTATCCATAGGAGAACTCCCAATAGTAAAGAAATGGGAACGAGAGCTGAGCCCTGAGTGGAATGCAATTGATTAGGAGACAGTTTGGGATGACAGTTTTCATTGTTCCAAAAACCCAAATCACCACTTCAACATATGTCATAAGACATATTGGACTCCCCAGAAGAGATACGTCTCTAAAGTCATTCCCAGTCCCTATTGTACTTTCTGTCAACCTGAACAAACTGGAACTTTCCTGCATATGGTCTGGGAGTGTGAACAGGTGCATGAGTTTTGGAATAAAACAACATCAATAATATCGGATGTGATAGGATGTCGACTTCCTACTGACCTGAGTGTTTTGTTAATTAATGACGACTCTAAATTACACCTGCTTGGGACGCAGAGGAAAATTTGGCTAGCTGGCTCAACTGCAACCAAGAAAATGAAAGCTCAACGCTGGCTCCCCCCTCACTCGCTTTGTATAAAACAGTGGTTGGCGTATTTTCTGGACATAGTTATGCTTGAGCTCTCTACAGCAAGGATTAACAAAGCCAGATCATCAACTACCAGCCTATGGGAAAGCACAGTGGCACAAATATCAGACCTAATGACCTCAGCATCACAAGAACTAGAGGAGAGTGATAGGGCAAGGTGTGGTTTCTGTTTGTTTGTTTGTTTGTTTAGTTTTCCTCGAGACCGCAGAGCGTGGGGGGTGGGAGAGGGTCTTTGTTCTTGTTCAATTCGTGTTGATCTGTTCTGTGCGCTATCTGACATTACCTGTCACACATTGTGGAATTTGTTTTGTATGTCTGAAGGTGCTAATAAAAAAATGATCACCAAAAATAAGTGACGATTCTCTGACCAATCAGTACAGTGTTTTTACTCCACTTTCTAGTATTGGCTCAGCTTGCTCAGATACAACATATAAAGAAAATATAAGTAACAATAACTAAAAAAATAATAAATTGGCTGAATAGGCGTTCATTTTAAGGTACTGCCTGCCAACCTTAGCAGTGTTTGCTCTAATATTTGTTCACAGCAACAGTCCTTGAAATTATAGTAGCACTGCACCACTCCTGAGGCAGTAGTACTATTAGCAGCAGCAGTACTAGCTTTAGCATGAGCAGGACTGTTATATAACTGTATAAATAAACTGCTACAACATGGCTCCACTGATCCAAAAGTCATTAGTTATTTATGAAGTGTTTCTAGATGTGTCAGTGTCGCCCTGTGTGTGTGTGTGTGTGTGTGTGTGTGTGTGTGTGTGTGTGTGTGTGTGTGTGTGTGTGTGTGTGTGTGTGTATTTCTGTGTGGGAGGTGTTTACTGCACAGATTGCTCCCAATTTCAAAGTGTGATTTGGTGACTGTGAGGTTGATACAGTAGATTCTACATTCCTACATGTACAAACAGAAATACATGTTAGTAGCTGTGTGCAAGTATTTCTGCATTATTTGTACAGACACACACACACACACACACACACACACACACACACACACACACAGTGATTATTCATGAGCCAGTCATGTTAGCCAGCGCAGGGTAGAGAGCGAAGGAAATATCAACTATTTATACAAAACCTCGAGGCCTCAGTGAGCCGTGTTTGGTTTTTTTCTTCCAAAATGAACCTGAGAGGATAACATGGCAGAGTGATAATCCTCTCACAGCTCAATGATGATGATGATACCTCTGCCAAGCATGATGGGTGACCCCGTTAAGTAATCCCTGCCTTGATTATTTATTTATTTTCTTCATTTTTTGTGAACTGAGAAAGTGTGAAATGTTGTTGAAGTTTTATCAGGATTGGTCTGTAAGTTTGTGAGGTACACTCATAGAATATAAACAGAAATACAATTATTGCAAATGACTTCTTAACTTGCTTAATATCAATGACTGAAACTGAAAACACACTTTAATGGATTTTTGATTCAGAATAATAATCCACACCCCTCTTTATTATCTAAAGCAGAGATCTTCAACAGGGGGTCCGGGGCCCCTAGGGGGTCCTCAGAGTCACTGCAGGGGGGCCACCAAATTATTGTTTCGTTTTTTCAAAAATTAAAACATAATTTCAACATATTATTAGCAAATATAAATCCCCACTGATGATAGGCTTACTGGCCTACAGTGGGGGAAATAAGTATTTGACCCCTTGCTGATTTTGCAGGTTTGCCCACTTACAAAGAATGCAAAAATCTACAATTTTAATCATATGTACATTCTAACAGTGAAAGACAGAATCCCAAAGAAAATTCCAGAAAATCACATCATATGAATTTATTAAAATTGATAACCATCTGATGAGGAAAAACAAGTATTTGACCCCCTGGACAAACAGCAAGTATTCTGGCTCCTACAAGCCAGTTAGTCTTTCTTTAAGACACAGCCCCAATCCGAACCAATTATCTACATCAAATACACCTGCCTCACCTCGTTACCTGTATAAAAGACACCTGTCAACACCCAAACAACCAGCATCCAACATCACCACCATGGGCAAGACTAAAGAGCTTTCTACGGACATCAGGGACAAGATTGTTGATCTGCACAAGGCTGGGATGGGCTACAAGAGAATCGGAAAGCAACTTGGAGAGAAAAGATCAACTGTCGGTGCAGTTATCAGGAAATGGAAGAAGCACCACACCACCGCCAACCTCCCTCGGTCTGGGCCTCCACACAAGATCTTGCCTCGTGGGGTGTCCCTGATCATGCGAACGGTGAGGAATCATCCCAAAACCACAAGGGGAACTGATGAATCAACTGAAGGCAGCTGGGACCACAGTTACAAAAAAACGGTTGGTAACACACACGCCATCATGGATTGAAATCCTGCAGCGCACGCAAGGTCCCCCTGCTCAAGAAGAAACATGTACAGGCCCGCATGAAGTTCGCCATTCACCACCTGGACGACTCAGAAGAGGCCTAGAAGAAGGTGATGTGGTCAGATGAGACCAAAATAGAACTTTTTGGCCTCAACTCAACTCGTCGTGTTTGGAGGGCAAAGAACACCGAGTACAACCCAAAGAACACCATCCCCACCGTCAAGCATGGTGGTGGCAACATCATGCTTTGGGGGTGCTTTTCAGCAGAGGGGACGGGACAACTCCATCGTATTGAGGGGAGGATGGACGGGGCCATGTATCGTGGAATTCTGGACCGACATCTCCTTCCCTCAGTGAGAGAGCTGAATATGGGTCGAGGATGGGTGTTTCAACGACCCTAAGTACACCGCCAAAGCAACAAAAGAGTGGCTGAAGAAGAAGCACATCAAGGTTCTGGAGTGGCCTAGCCAGTCTCCAGACCTGAATCGATTGAAAATCTTTGGAGGGAGCTTAAAATTCGAGTTGCCAGGCGACAACCTCGGAACCTGAATGATTTGGAGGCTGTCTGCAGGGAGGGCGGGCCAACATCCCTGCCGAAATGTGCACAAACCTTGTCACCAACTATAAAAACCGTTTGACATCTGTGCTGGCCAATAATGGCTTTTCTACAAAATATTAACATGCTGTTTGTCCAGGGGGTCAAATACTTGTTTTTCCTCATCAGATGGTTATCAATTTTAATAAATTCATATGATGTGATTTTCTGGAATTTTCTTTGGGATTCTGTCTGTCACTGTTAGAATGTACATATGATTAAAATTGTAGATTTTTGCATTCTTTGTAAGTGGGCAAACCTGCAAAATCAGCAAGGGGTCAAATACTTATTTCCCCCACTGTATATTGTAGGTAAGGTAGTCACTAAGACAGCCACACACATATACAGTAAATTGTAAAGATTCACTGTGCCACATGTATGTGTAACATTAAAAGATGATGTATAAATCATCCTAACAATTAGTATTTTAATAGCTTAGTATTCTATATTCCTTTATGTATACAGGCTTGAGGCTGCCCTACATGTTATTGTAGGTGCCAGTTTAATATGCAACTTCATTTCCTACAATATATGTAGTAGGGGGTCCCTGCCCGGTCTCTCTTTCAGTTAGGGGGTCGTTGGCTTAAAAAACGTTGAAGACCGTTGATCTAAAGCAGCAAACAGGGATGGAGAGTGTGCGCTAAACCGCCGTACCTCGGGGCTCCAGGTGGAGGAGCTGTCCGTGGCATCGTTTTTTTTGTAATCCGCAGCCTTCTCCGTGTCCTCCCTGCCATCTGCGGCCTGCCGGTTCAAACTTGGGGTGGGACTGTCCCTGGCGCCCGATGCTTTCAGTGCAGCAGGTTTGTTCGGAGAGGCCGCCGCCGCCGCCGTTGCCCTCTCGCTCTCCTCTACTGCTGCAGACAGCGGGTCCTGGAAACCCCGCTGCTGGCTCTGAGCGTCCATTTCTGCATGAGGGAGGAAACAGATAAGGGAAAGTCAGCATTAGGCTTCTCTGGTGATCAGCTTGGAATCTGTAGGTGTGAGGACAGAAGACTTGACCAATTTCACCAATTTTAGATGATATTGTGTAATCTGTCAAACGTTGGCCTTTTCCTGAGACAGACACACTCGGAGAACAGGCCATACCTCAGACCAATCAATAGCAGTTATTTCCAATTCACCATCATTAAGGTCGCGCTGACTGCTCTATGAATGGCTGCACAGAGCGTTGACCATGGCAACAGGCTGAGGTGAGTCATTCGCCTGTGTGTGTGTGTGTGTGTCTGTGTTACCTTGTTCATGTTCGTTAAAGATGGAAAATAAATACCAGTGGAGACAGAGTGACCGAACAATGTCACCACCACCCACCACCCACAACCCACCAGCTGCTGGTTTGAAAAGGAGGCAGTTTAGGTTTGTATTTTCTCGTTGGGACGATAATTAATGTGATGCTTTTTGGTGAGGCGAAGCTCTCGTGAAACAATCATATTTTCCTGTTTGAATTGTTGTTTTTTTGGACGTTTCATAACCTTTTTTCTTGTTATTCGTTCGGACTCTGTCGAGGTCTAATTGAACTGACATGCATTTAGGCCTTTACCTTAGCACAGCGCTATTGCAACCATAGATACACTGGCTTAGCCGCGTCACCCTCCCCAGCTCCACCCTTTTGTCCAAATATGATTACTTCTGGCTCCAAAATACCAAGATGGCGACGTCACACACGCCCACCTCGGAGATGAATTGTTTTTAAACCTTTCCTATGTGATGCAACATGCAAATCAGTGGATGAGAGACTGACTCTTACTGTTTGTAAAAATAAAATAAAATATAAGTTTGCTAAGAAGTTATCAAGAGATTAGTCTATATCCACAACGTTCCACCTACAGGGATTGCTCCGTTTCCGGTGGAAATTCCGCCAGATGTCCCTCTTTTCGGCCCAAGATGATTTTGATTGGTTTAAAGAAATGCCAAATAACCTAGAGCACGTTTTTCTCCCATCCCAGAATGCTGTGTGGACTAGCAAGACCCTCCTCCGCAGCGCTGTGGAGGAAGGTCTGGCAATGCGAGAAGGGCTTTTGGGCTTTTGCATGGCAGTGCATCAACATAAGACTGGATCAGGTAACGTTACGTACATTTTAAACATTAGGCTATAAAGTTAGGACTATGCTAATTAGGATAACATTAGCTATCATTAATATCAGTTTGTGGTATAAGATTGCCACTATATGTTATAAATCGACCTATGATTAGTGACATATGATACCACAGTCAACTAATGATCCAAGCCGGTACGCAGGCAAAGTGTTGCTTACCATCTGAAAAGATCTTTACTCTTTTTATTCAGTCACATTTATACATGTGGAGAATGTGGTTTGATTTGCAGGGTGGGCAAAATATAACCGGTGCTGCATGATCCAGGCTCAGTTGATAATCCAGATTATGTTTTGGAGGATGTTGGGATTATCATTAATCACAATTTTTAGGAAGAACATTTTAGGAACATTACTTAAACTTTTGGCAATCTATGTGTAATACTTGACTACAGAAATTCATAAATTCAGATGACATGCGACTGTATAATGGGGCTGTGTTCCTTCTCTAAATATCACAACTCTTTGGGTAAAACAACAACAAATCGAGTATGGCCTCCAAAAATAACATACATAGCAAAAATGTGACTTGTGTTTTTGTATCCTATCTAGTCCTTTAAGATTATCTTAATCTTATTAATTAGTTATCAAACCTACAAATAACACTTAAACAACAAAACAAAAGTGAAAGAAGACTAAAAATGGTCCTGTTTTTGCTTGTTGCCTTCCAGGTCGCTCTCAAAACACCAGAAACCAGCTGACTATAAACAAGTGTCCTAATTAATGCTGCTGTCTGCTGCACCCTCACATCCAGCCACAGCGGTCCAATCCCACTGAGCCTCCCTGAGCTCTTTACAGCCTCTAATCTGCAGTAAAAACCTTATCTGGGGCCTTTTGGCTCATTGACACTGGGATGGATTAGTGGTGGATCCTGCTGCTTTTCTGAGTTTCAGATCTTTAGCTTGATAGAGGTGCAAACAACAATCTGCTCTCCCTGAAGCTTCTCATAGAAATGTTTTAGTTTTGAAATGCTTACAAAGAATCAGTTGTGACCCAGGCTTGACCAGGTGGCCAGAAAGAGGATGGGAAGCTCATGTTGCACTTTTTTCTTCTCAATGTGCAATTCTAATTAGTGAATTCTTTGCTAACAGGTCAGCTACAAGGACCTTAATGAATTCAAGAATTTTTCATGTCATTGGCTGCCCTCGAACACCCAGTTTAATTGCTGGAGATGTAGTCTATATCGGCAACGTTTCACTTCCGGGATAGTTCAGGTGCTGCCGGAAATTCCGCCGGACCTCTCTCATTTTTGTTCGGATGTCTCTCTTTCTTTGTGTTGGCGTTCTAACCTCTGGTGGATTTGTGAGGACTATGGTTAACTGCTCCTCAGATCTCTGCAGGGTAAATCCAGACAGCTAGCTAGACTATCTGTCCAATCGGAGTTTTCTGTTGCACGACTAAAACTACTTTTGAACGTACACATGTTCCACCAAAACAAGTTCCTTCCTCAGACTATTTAGCAGAGGCACCGTGGCTCCATCCGGAGCTTAGCACCGCCCAAGACGATTGTAATTGGTTTAAAGAAATGACAATAAACCAGAGCATGTTTTTCGCCCATCCCATAATGCTGTGTGATGCTGTAGCCAGACCCTCCTCCGCAGCGCTGTGGAGGAGGGTCTGGCAATGCGAGACTACGGGAGATGTGACAGGATGCCATTTATTGTGAACTGAAGCTGTGAAAATGTGACACATGACGGTAAACAGAAGACCGTCGCGGTCAACAGCCTCCTGGTTTCCTGAGGGAACTTTAACAAGCTACTGGGACTTGAATAACAAATATGATGCATGGAAACTCATTGTTCTAAAAAACAAGCAGACAGGAATATTTATCATAGACTAAAAATAGACTATAAAGATGGACGCCGCGTCTCCACTTCCTCCCGCTGTACAAAGCGAGGCCAAAACCTCCCAGATACGGGCGCCGCCATCTTGTAATCTTGGAGCCAGAGTCAGCACAGTAGCGATCGGGCGGTGGAGCTGCGGTATTAAAGTCCCGCCCATACACCCGCCCGACCAATCGCGAGTCAATCCCAGCTTTCAATCATTCATGGCGTTTCAGCCCGTTTTTATAGCATCAAATAACTAATAAAACCAAACTGATCACAATAATGAACACTTGAACAAACATCAGCGTGATCAGAATTACCTAAAATGACAGAAACCGTCTTTTGGAAAAATATTTGACGTGTACTTTGATTTTTTTGTTTGGCCCGTGTCCCATCTGCTAACATGGAGGGGGCGGGGCTTATGACCTATACTTCAGCCAGCCACCAGGGGGCCATCCAGATGTTTTGGCTTCCCTTATACAGTCTGTGCATCTACCCCTTGTATAAATGGTATGGCCAGATCTCTGACATCTTACAAATGCATATGGATACATAGATCCTAATATCCCCCAATGTTACCATAATGTGTGCAGATGAATGCAGTGTGTTATGGGAGATTTTGGCAGCACACCTTCACAGTCTGATGGCTCGGTGCTGCCCTCCTCCTGGTCCGACAGTCGGGTGAATTTGTGGCGTCGGCCCACCGACAGCTGCGGCTGCTGCGGCTGCTGCTCGCTGCTGTCTGCTGCTGCTGGGGAACGAAAAGTCTGTGAACGTGACACCGAGATCTCAAACTGCTTCAGGACCTCAGCTTCACTGTCAGAAGAGCTGCTGCCTTCGTCATCATCATCATCGTCACCGTAGCTGCTCACTGGAGGGAGAGAAACACAGGGAAACACAGGGGGTGATGAAGGAGAGAAGCTGGGAGAGGAGAGGAGGAGACAAGAGGAGAGGAGAGGAGAGGAGAGGAGAGGAGAGGAGGAGAGGAGAGGAAAAGACAAGAGGAAAGGAAGAGAGGAGAGGAAGAGACAAGAGGACAGGAAGAGACAATAGAAGAGAGGAGAGCAAGAGACAAGAGGAAAGGAAGTGAGGAAAGGGAAGAGAGGAGAGGAAGACAAAATAGGAAAGGAAGAGACAAGAGGAAAGGAAGAGAGGAGAGAGAAAAGGAAGAGACAAGAGGAGAGGAAAAGAGGAGAGGAAGAGACAACAGGAAAGGAAGAGAGGAGAGGAAGAGAGGAGGGGAGGAAGAGAGGAGAGGGAGACAGGAGAGGGGAGGAAGAGAGGAGAGGGGAGGAAGAGAGAAGAGGAAGAGAGGAGAGGAAGAGACAAGAGAGGAAGAGAGGAAGAGACAAGAGAGGAGAGGAGGATACAAGGATGAAAAGAAAGGAAGAAACAAAGAACAAAGGAGAGAGAGAATGAAGCAAGGAAGAAAGGAGAGGAAGAAACAAAAAAGAAAAGAGAGGAGAGAAGGAAACAAGGAAGAAAGAAAAGGAGATCCAGATTGAAGAAAGCATAAAAACACTTCAGTGAATTTGGAGAATCACTTTGACGCTGCGTTTCAGGTGGCGTCTGTCCTGGCCGGTATCAGCCTGATTCTCAGATTTCATACCAGCCCAAACCAACAACTTCAACAGGCAGACCCACTGACCAGTTTGTTTTCACCGAAGCAAACAGGTTAGGTGTGATCGTCTCGGTCCTGAAACATACAGCGTTTCTATGTGCTCTGGTTTGTCAGTGGAGAACTTGTTATGTTTTCTCTTCAGGTCATTGTCTTTTCACAAAGAAAAAAATGAGACCAAGCTGACCAACATCCATCACTAAAAGCTACATGTTTAATTTCATTCTCTGACTAGCCACCTGCATCCCAGCATGCAAAGCACCTGGCTACAGGAGCCGCTTAGCTTAAACCATAGAAATAAAATAGATAGAAAGGCCATTGAACTGTATGCCGTGGTCACTTGATTAGTACAAAACAAAATGGCGATTGTTGTAAGTGGTGGAAGAAGTACATAGATCCTTTACTTAAGTAAAAGTACAACTACCACACTGTAAAAATACTCTGTTACAAGTAAAAGCCCTGCTTTGAAAATTAGTTACAATAAACAATAAAGTATGTAAGGGTCATCAGGTAAATGTACTTAAAGTATTAAAAGTATAAGGACTCAATGCAGAAAAATCCTCCCAATTTAGAAACTGGAAACGATCCAAACAGTTGTGCAACTAAGTGTTTAATTGGCTAATCATTTCAGCTGGACACTACTTGTAGGCCCATATATTGTTGGCTACTTTAACTTAGAATAAAACATCATGTTTTGTGTGCAAACAAATTATAAAGTGACTAAAGCTGTAACAGATTAATGTAGTGGAGTAAAAAGTCCAATATTTCTCTCTGAAATGTAGCGAAGTAGAAGTAGAAAGTGACATGAAGAGAAAAGACTCAAGTAAAGTAGGCACTCTCAAAATGTCTAGGCTACTTAAGTACAGTACTTGAGTAAATAGTACTTAGTTACATTCCGGATGGGCCTGAGCCCACGCATTTTAGATCCGTGCCCGCCCATTTTGACCCAGACCTATAGTGAGTAGTGAGTGATTTTCATTCTAGCAGTTGATCCAATAAGCAGCCCGAGGAAAGCTTTGAGTGAAAGCTTCTCAGCCAATAAGCGGCTTCTACCCCACGTGTGGACTCTTAAGCCCGCCCACAGGCTGCATCGTCACCAGCAAGTGATCCAGTGAAATGAATGATGTTTGCGAGCAAACTACTTGTCCATAGTCAGTGTGGTTGTATGAACTACTTGTCCATAGTCAGTATGGTTGTATGAACTACTTGTCCATAGTCAGTATGGTTGTATGAACTACTTGTCCATAGTCAGTGTGGTTGTATGAACTACTTGTCCATAGTCAGTATGGTTGTATAAACTACTTGTCCATAGTCAGTATGGTTGTATAAACTACTTGTCCATAGTCAGTATGGTTGTATGAACTACTTGTCCATAGTCAGTGTGGTTGTATAAACTACTTGTCCATAGTCAGTATGGTTGTATAAACTACTTGTCCATAGTCAGTGTGGTTGTATAAACTGCTTGTCCATAGTCAGTATAGTTGTATAAACTACTTGTCCATAGTCAGTATAGTTGTATAAACTACTTGTCCATAGTCAGTGTGGTAGTATAAACTACTTGTCCATAGTCAGTATAGTTGTATAAACTACTTGTCCATAGTCAGTGTGGTTGTATGAACTACTTGTCCATAGTCAGTATGGTTGTATAAACTACTTGTCCATAGTCAGTGTGGTTGTATGAACTACTTGTCCATAATCAGTATGGTTGTATGAACTACTTGTCCATAGTCAGTGTGGTTGTATAAACTACTTGTCCATAGTCAGTATGGTTGTATAAACTACTTGTCCATAGTCAGTGTGGTTGTATAAACTACTTGTCCATAGTCAGTGTGGTTGTATGAACTACTTGTCCATAGTCAGTGTGGTTGTATGAACTACAGGAACTGAAGCTGTTATCTCTGCTCTCTTCAAAGCCACCAGCCTCCTTTGACAAAAACAGACATTTTACCTCACAGTCGGATTAATGTAGCGGAGTAAAAAGTAAGCTATAAAATAATGAAAAATAATATATACCTTTGAGATGAAGCTGAGTAGAAATATACAGTAGTATAAAAAGGAACTACTCAAGTAAAGTACCTCTAATATGTACATAAGTACAGTAGGCCTACTCGAGTAAATGTGGATGTGACACATGAGCTTTCATTGTTGTTTGTATAAATGGAACTATTTAAATCAGACTTAGAGTGTTCAGGTTAAAAGAACGTTATATATGACTATAGGATAACGTAAACATAACGTAAGCATAAAAAGGTAAGGAGCCCCTACCTCGTCCATTGAGTCCAAACAGGATGTGTTGTTTGTCCAGGAAATACCAGAGGCTCCACCTGCTGCAGGTGTTTGCTCACTGTTTGACTAACAGGCTCCACCTGGACTCAACCATCCTGCTGCGGGGGAATGGGACTTTTTTTTCTTTCTTTCATTTTTGATCTAATTATACCAACATTCTGAACCATGCTCTGTTTACTTCAGCTAGCCAGTGTTTAATCTGTGTTTGAGTTGTGCCATTCTTTGAGTTAAAATGACTCACAGGCAGAATTAGTGTGCAGGGTTTACCCTCTTCAGCCCACGTGGAGGAAGCTCTCACTGTAACACTGTCAAGTTATCACAGCATTTTTTAAGCATTACTGTCTACGTCTGTTTTGTATAGTAGTTGTGTAGTAATACTTTACTCAAACTGTAGTTTGGAAATGTGCTTATTGGCTTCTTTTTGCAGAGAGTTAGATGAAAAGATTGACACTACTCTGAAAGCATTAAAACTAGTTTTTGACATCTGCCCTTTTACCAGATAGGGTCTCAAGATTAGGTAACAAAACAGGACCTTGCCAGTTGAGGCGTCACAAAAAAGCAATTGATTCACTAGTGAAACTAGGGTGTTTGGGGCCGTTCCTGGCTTTATTCCAACATGCAAAATCCCCGGTACAATCCTCTAATTCAACATTTTGTTAACTTTTGCTCTGGGTGTTTGCAGTGTTTGACAAGTAGGAGGAAAGAAAGAGTTTTACTGGGTGACGGAAAATAGAAAATGAGTGCCCTTTTCTCTCTTTTCTTTCTGTACTTCTTTTCTCTTTGCTGAACTTTTCTTCAAGGTTCTATAACGTTACTAGTTCCATTGGGAGCGGCTGCCAAGCTTTGTGGCAGTATGTGGCTGACTCACTCAACGCTTTTCTCTCATACATACACATACTTCGCCCACAGGAAACCACTGCACGAATACAAACTCACCCACGTTCTCTCTCTCTCCATTACTGAAGAGTTTAATTGGTGTCATATTGCATTCAGGAATCACACATTCTCTCTCTCTCTCTCTCTCCTACTGAGATGTTTCAGGTTGTATAAAAGGTGAACCTTGACTAGAGAGCGACAGCGCTCACAGATGCGCTCATACTGGCTCAACATTTTAGGAAATAGTCTTATTGCCTTTCTTTCTGAGAGAGAGATGGGCGGATTGTCATGTCCATACAGTAGGTTAAAGGAAAACGCTGGTTACAACCTGGCATATTTCCCATAAGTGCGGCTCTGTGGCTAACTTTGCACTCACCTCCTCCATTGTGGAGATTGGGGGAAACAAGGACTCGGGTAAAGCAGTGTTTATCAGGGCAAGCTCTGCAGGCCTCCTAGAGCTTTCCAAATTAACCTCATGTTTACATGAATCATTTCAGACACTTGTTTCTGAGTCTGACCGAAAATAAACACAGAAAAGAAGCTGTCTGAAACGGCCATTATGGTGCCGTTGCCACCCACAAGATTGCCTGACCACTCGGCTGCTACGCAGACAGTGCAGACAAAAGAGAGAACAAGCGGAAGAGAAAAGGTGGAGCAGAGATGGAGTGCAATAGAAGGAGAAAAGCCTTGCAGGAAGGTGCAGAGCTATGTGTTGCAGAACTACTTCCTTCCAGAGTTTATTCTATGTTTGATTTTTTGATTCCCAACTTGTATATACACAGTACGTTTGTACATTCTTTCCTTTGTATTTTTTTCAGCGTTATTTTTTGAATAGTTGTTCTAGTATTCTATCCTATTTTGTATTTATTATATTTTATTTTATATTATATATTTGTATTATTTCTTGTATGTTCTGTATGTGTGTCTGATATTTTGCTGCTGTAGCACTGAAATTTCCCAATTTGGGAATATAAGGTCTGTCTATCTATCTATCTATCTATCTATCTATCTATCTATCTATCTATCTATCTATCTATCTATCTATCTATCTATCTATCTATATATCCATCGCTGTGGGGCGTCCTGCTCGCAAAATTGCAAATCCCACTATGGCCACGCCAAGGCCCACCCTACTAAGCAGCTCAATTGGTTGGAGTTAGGCATTTGACCTCTAGTGGTTAAGGTTAGGACAGCCGATTGGTCAGGGGATAGGACCTGAACAAATCAGGTTACGTTACCTTGCGTAAGCATGGACACCTGGCCAATAGTAGCTATTGAAGGGCGGGTCTTGGCATGGCCATATCTGGAAAATAAATATTGCCTCCTGCTCAGTGAAAGGGAAGCAGCTGTCACTCACCGAGGCCCTGGCGGACTTCCTGTCGTCCTTTCTTCCGGCGGCCATGTTGCTCCAGACAGGGCATTCCACCGACGCGCGCGAAACACAGCTTCTTGTTGATGAAGAGAAAGAGGACGGCCAGCGCCACGATGAAGACGCCCACCGCCGACAGGAAGCCGATGGCCTGGGGGGGGACTGGCAGGAGGAGGGAGAGGGAGAGGGGACACACAATGACACACTGATCAGACCACACAAACAGGCAGTCTGGACACACACACACACACACACACACACACACACACACACACACACACACAGTACGCATGGCACATGTGATGCACACAGACAAAACGAGTGATACTTTAGTATTTGAGTTACCCTCAGTGCCTTGCTCAAGAGCACAGTCAGTGTAAAGCTGTGTGCAGCTGCTGGAAAGAGAGCCAGTTTCCCAGCTGAGTTTTCTGGACTGAACCAGCAGCTTGGTGCCTTGTGCAAGAGCACTTGGGTGTTCTTAACAAGCAAAAGCTAAAACAACAAGTAGTATGTCCCGTTCTGCGTCACATGTGTAACCGGAAGTGAAGTAACGTAACCTATGTCCTGATTTGAACCCAAACCACAATATTATTCTAAACTTAACTAAGTAGAACACACACACACACACACCAGACGATTCAGACAAGACGCCGGAACACACACAAGTATTCACATTTTACAGTTTGTGACTTTTGTAACTCAGGACAGAGAATGCAGCCGCTCTCATCTAACGTTACTTTTTGACTAGAAATAGCATTTTGTGCTTAACTACATTATGCACATTTGAAAACATTTTAATAAATCAAATTCAGTCAATATATTATCCAGCCCGATTGGTCAAAAGCTGGAGCTTGATATAGCCTGGGGGGGCATCACTGCCTGAGAAGAAACCCAGCCTCCTCCATCATAAGCCCCTTTCCAGTCATGTATAAAGTACTGGAAAGCAATACTCCAGAAAATGACTTTGGTAGACGTTAAAAGTCTTCAAGTATCTGACATTTACTGTACTTAAGTATCAAAAGCAATTTTCTGATATTAAATGTACTTAATTATTAGCAGTAAAAGTAAAAAAATAACTTTGATTATGAACTTTATTGTGGCTTCCAAGTGGAAGGACCAAACACTGCAAATATGAGAGAGCTGACATCAGCAAAGAGACAAACAGAAACAGAAAATGTCCTTTTTTTTGTGATGAAGAATCTTTCACTCCAACATACGAAATCATTTCTTGCAAATCCCGCCATAGGTGTTTCACCAAACCTAACAAATGTAGTGGAGTAAAAGTAAATGTCTCCAGAAAAATAAATAACGAAGTAAAGTACAGACAGACGTGAAAAGTCTACTTAAGTACACTAACAAAGTATTTGTACTTTGTTACATTACAACTCTGCCCCTTTCACACATGCACTGCAGCGCTGAACTTATATATACAGTTTTTGGGCATTTTAGGCCTATATTTCCACAGGACAGATGAAGACATGAAAGGAGAGAGAGAGGGGGAATGACATGTGGTAAAGGGCCACAGGTTGGAGTCAAACCTGCAGCCTCTGCGTCGAGTGAGTTTTTTTGTGATTGTTGCGGGCAAAAATCCTTGATTATGCAGCACGTTTTCTTAAAAAATGCGATGGGATATGCAGGATATTTATGCAATTTTATGCAATGAAATTGCGGGAACTTGCAAAACTGCAGTTTGATGAAAAAGAGAAAAAAAAGTGATTCCCCCAACACCCATAACACCCTGCTTTTCGATTATGTTTATGTTGTATAATTACGTCACTTCATAACGTTCCCATGGCAACAGGGGAAAATGGCTGGTCTTGTGTGAAGTAAACGCAAAATTTTGATATATGTGACTTTTTTGCAAAGGAAATGCGGGGATTATGAAATCATGCAAGCCCCGCATATTTTGCGTGGAAATCGGCAATTTTTGAGGCGAAAGTGTGGCGTATTTGAAAAAATGATTATGCATTGAATTATGCGATCGCATAATCGCGTTTTTCTGGAGGGACTGATATGTGTTCGCCTGCTCTACCAACTGAGCTATGCAGGTGTTACACCGAAAGCTGTGACCCATCAGGAACTGTGACCACAGAGGGCGCTGTTGTCTAGCACGTGCGTGCTAGAAAATGGAGGGCGAAGAAGAGCACCTACGCTTTTTTTTTTTTTTATTGCAAAAAAAAAGGGTAAAAATCACATGTGAATAGCCAAAATGTACATAACATACAACAATGAAAACGATAAACAAAATATAAAACAGAATTGCTAGAGGAAGCTTATAGGCCATTATAAAGAGAAAGAGGACCATATGTTGACAGTTTTAACAGCCTTTTTGTTGATTGAGGCAGAAATCAGATTAATATGATGTTCAACTTCATGGAGAAAAAGTACAAAACTAGGTTTTTTAGTGCTGAATTTACACTTATGAATGTGAAATTTTGCCAAAAGAATTCATAAAATTTATAATGAAGAATATATTTTCTTTACTATGACTTTTATAAAAGCAAAAAATAACATCCTTCCACAATAAGGCAAAGTCTTTATAAATATGGTCAATGATGAATTTGCTGAGGTTTTGCCAAAATGTTCTGGTGTGTGGGCAATGCCAAAAGAGGTGCAGAACAGTCTCTGGGTGGTCTTCACAAAAAGAACAGTATGTGTTGATGTCTCTTTTAAATGTAATCATGTAATGATTAGCAGGGTAATATCTGTGAATTATTCTGAAAGATACTTCTGTCACCTTGTTTAATATCAAGTATTTGTGAGGAATCATCCAGACCTTTTTCCAATCAATGTCATTTACAAATCGGTTCCAATAAAATGTAACATTTGGAATAGAAACAATCTCTTTCTGAAATAATGCACGAATGTTCTTATTATTATGAGGAAGTTGGGAAAAACAGATTCTTCCAACTGGTGATTCAGCCACATCAGGGAGGGAGACAGAAGTAGGTGGAAGTCTGCCAGTATACTTAAAAAGCATGATTGTGCCTGATGGAAAGGCATCAAATACAATTGCGAATTCTTTTGGTGTAACTGGAATGTTATATGTTGATAAAAACTTTCTATAGGAGAAAAGTTGCCCCTCTACATTAAATAGCTGGTCCACCAGCAGAATCTGATTGCGTACCCAATTCTCAAAATAAAATGACTTGTTCTTATATAAAATATCTCTGTTATTCCAAATTAGATACCTGTGAGGTGAGAAATTATGCTTGTGAAAAGTGGACAGTTTTACAGGAAGTTAAAAGAGCGCCTACGCAAAAGGAGTAAACAATACATTACGTCCATGGATGCAAGCTGTATGATTATTCGCGATTTGTTATTGCTTCCTAAGAAGAAAAGTAAACCGCTGGTGACCATATTACACCTCAGGCATAGTAACATATGTTTATCTGAAAGTAAATAAAATATATTAAGGTACATTTTCTCTGAAATGTATCTAAACATGTATTTCTTTGTGACTGCATGCACAAGTTACATTTGTAATAACCTACCTAATAATCATATTGTACTGTTAAGAAAAGAAAGAACTAAATATTTAATGCATCAGCACATTGGCTAAGTTGTCAGAATGTGTGACCCCACTGTAACTGCTTAATAAAGGAGTTAAACTTAAAAATATTGTTTGGGGTAGTTATGTCATGTCTTCACACTAATGTGGACACATTTTCTTATTTTGAGTCTTCACAGAGCCAGTATCTCAGAGGTCACCATATATGACAAGTATCAGCCGTCAGAATGTGTGACCTCACTATAACAGCTTAATTAAGGAGTCAGACTTCATAATATTTTCTGGTGTTGTTATGTCATGTCTTCACACTAACATGCCATTTTTTCTTATTTGGAGTCATCACAGAGCCAGTTACCTGTCAGGAGTTTCAGGGGATGTAGGACCCAAGTGCAAGATGGCAGACACACGAGTAAGTTCAATGATTTATTAAGATAAAATCCAATAAACAAAAGGTGTCCTGGAACAGCAGGCTAAATAACAAAAACAGGAACAGGCAGAATACAAAACCAGAACAGGCAAAACTTCAGGAACACACAGACCAACAGGGTAGACGACACACAGACACTCCAAACAAATACAATGACCTGACAAGGGGCACACAAAAACTAAATACACAGGATAACGAGGACTAACAAGGGACAGGTGAAAGAAGGCTGGGAAACAAGTGAAACACATTAGGGCAATCACAAGGAAGGGAAAACACAGGAAGTAAAATAGACAAGACAAGACAGAAACACAGACCGTCAAAATAAAACAGGAAACAGAACATACAGACACATGCGAAAACAAGACAGGAACTACAGCTAGACAAGACAAGGGAGGAAACACTGGCTACATCAGAAAACAGAACAAATACACAACAATAACAGGAAACAAGAACAGAACCTCAAAACCAACAGAAACTCAAACCCAAAACCATGACAGTACCTCTACTGAGAGTGTAACAGCTTTCATCACTCCTGTTTACAGGTGGACTTCAGCAGCGCAGGTCACATGTTTTGATAGGCCTAATGAAAACCCAGAGTTTCCCTCATCTCAGGGTTAACAAACTCAGAGTTTTCACTAAACCTGCTTTCTGAAATACCACCCAGATTAGTGTGAAGACATGACATAACAACACCAGAAAATATTATGAAGTTTGACTCCTTAATTAAGCCATTATAGTGAGGTCACACATTCTGACGGCTGATACTTGTCATATATGGTGACCTCTGAGATACTGGCTCTGTGAAGACTCAAAATAAGAAAACATGGGTCCAGATTAGTGTGAAGACATGATATAACAACCCCAAACAATATTTTGAAGTTTGACTCATTAATTCAGCAGTTACAGTGGGGTCACACATTCTGACAACTTAGCCAATGTTCTGGTCAATTATAAAATATTTAGTTCTTTCTTTTCTTAACAGTACAATATGATTATTTTTAGGTAGGTTATTACAAATGTAACTTGTGCATGCAGTCACAAAGAAATACATGTTTAGATATATTACAGGGAAAATGTACCTTAATATATTTTATTTACTTTCAGATAAACATATGTTACTATGCCTGAGGTGTAATATGGTCACCAGCGGTTTACTTTTCTTCTTAGGAAGCAATCGCGAATAATCATACAGCTTGCATCCGTGGACGTAATGTATTGTTTACTCCTTTTGCGTAGGCGCTCTTCTTCGCTGTCAGTACCCGATCCGTTCCAACTGCACAATCCGTTCTGCGCATGCGCAAGATGTTCGCGCATGCGCTGTGGTACGATGATTTACGACACTACCCGATCTGTTCCTTGTCAGTACCCGATCCGTTCCAACGGCACAATCCGTTCTGCGCATGCGCAAGATGTTCACACATGCGCAGATATTATTACGGTATTATCATCTGCGCATGCGTGAACATCTTGCGCATGCGCAGAACGGATTGTGCAGGTGGAACGGATCGGGTACTGACATTCGCCCTCCATAGCACGCACGAGCAGACGATGTGCAACAGCGCCCTCTGAGGTCACAGTTCCTGATGGGTCACAGCTTTCGGTGTAACACCGGCCACTGCAGCCCGGAACATATTTAGACATTACCCAGATGAGCTGTACGTGAGAACCTGAATGTGTGAATCAGTTGGAGCGGATACTAAAAAAAATGTCCCCTGCCAGCTTAGGGTAAAAACTCACTGCCAGAGGGTTCACAGCCAGTGAGTGGGCCTATTGATGGCGTTTCTGTGATGCAGCTGGCTAAACAGGAACAATACAAACAACCAAAGGTGACGAAAAAGAAACACAAAGACGGCAACGAAAATGTCTAAAAAGAGAGAGGAGAAACTGTCGGAACAGGCTGACGCCAAAACCATCAGACGAGAGACTGGGTCGTCTCTGACCAAATTATGGAGCGACTGAATGTCCTGTCTCCTGCAGGCGCCACCCCTCGTCTAAACCAAAAGGGAGTCTAGGAGCCACGTTTTTCCTGTATGTTTGTTGATGGTCTCATTTATATTATTCATTGATTATTATATTGTGCACTGATATTGTAGGTGGTGGGCGTGTTCACCGGGGTTTGGGCGGAAGTGATAACAGTATATTTGTTTGCTTCACCTGTTCACCTGTTTTTTGGGATTTGACTAGTGATGTGCAATACCACTTAATTCCTATTCGATCCGATACCAAGTAATACCCAGGCTGGTATTGCTGATACCGATACCAATACCAATAATTTTTACGTATTTTATTTGTAGTGTGATGTGACAAATAGTTTAAAGTAAAATAAAAAAGTAGGCTGTAGGCTTACCAATTCCAAAGTAGGCTATAGCTGCATAATGACAAGACAATAAACTACTCTCATATTATTTAATTATAAAGAAAATCTCAGAGACTTGTACAGTAAAACAGGTTGAAAATTACACACAAATAAAAAAAATGTCCACACACAGCGTCACTGCTGTCTTTACAGCTAAAATACAGCCAGACATGACTCCTTTGCGGTCAGCCATAGTCACTCTGCAGTCTGCAGTCTTCGTAGCGGGAAATTAAAGTTGTGTGTGCACAGAGCCGCAGTGCACACACAACTGACCAGCGGAAGGAGAAGTAGTTCCTTCCCCTAACCGGATATAATTAGACTTTTCAGGTGACAACAAGTTATTTATGATAACATAAACACTCACTCCAAATTACTAAGTTTATACATCGATCTTTTTATATGAGAATCGATACTAGAGCAGGAGACGTTGGGATCGTAAATATCGATACTTTAGTATTGATCCGCACATCACTAGATTTGACAGAGAGGGGGCGAGCCTGGGAGCGAACACTTTCTGTTGACGCAGTTATTCGCATCACAAACTAACTTTACATTTGGTAACCGCAGTACTAGTTGTATTTTACGTGTGGAGGAATAAATCATTGAAAGTGGATCTTCAGCGTGTCACAGTGTGTTTTTTGCACTTTTTTGGACTGTCTACAACCGCAACACGGAGTAGGCCTATTTCCATTAGGGGTGGGAACCTCGAGGTACCTCACGATTCGATTCAGAGGGCTATGATGCGATGATAAAACAATTACCGATGCATCTTGATACATCAACAAAAACAATTATGTCTGTACATGATTTATTTTTGGGTGAGGCTATTTGCACCCCTGGTACAATTAGCAGTGTATGCTATTTGTACCCTGGTGCAATTAGAAGTGTATGCTATTTGCACCCATGGTACAATTAGAAGTGTATGCTATTTGTACCCTGGTACAATTAGCAGGGTATGCTATTTGTACCCTGGTGCAATTAGAAGTGCTATTCGTACCCTGGTGCAATTAGAAATGAATGCTATTAGTACCCCGCCGGTGCACACAGCAATGTGTTCTATTAATACCCCGTCTGGTACAAATATCAATGTATGCTATTTGCACCCCTGTGCATTTACAGTACCTTGGCATATATTTACACACAGTTATCCATACTACTCATGTATTACACCTTTTTGGAATATTATCGCCCTGACATTCTTACCCTAACCATAACCAATCCCACTCCTCTTGCCTAAAGCTAACCAACCCAACCAGAGCAGGCATATTCATGAGTCTTCACCTACCACCCTGCAAAAAATAAAATAAAATCGCGTTCGCGGGTCCTGACTTGCGCAATTACATGCAAATTATCCAATCCAAATTTAAAAAAATAAGATTGACCTAGCAGTTCTTTCAGGATATTGAACAACTGTTTACTACTTGGTTTCTTCAAGCCTCGGTTGCTAGGTAACCATACTGTATACAAAAAAATCGGTACTAACTAACAAACCAACGGTTGTATGCTTTCACTGAAGACAGAAAGCGCAACTCTAGTATCCATTTTCCGCTAGAAATTCAATTGTTATAAACTTTAGAGACAAAACTTTCCTAATATGCCAGTTTCTGCGGTCATGGAAGATGAACGTCCGCCATGATTTTGGTGCACGCGAGCAACGTGTTTTTGTTGTTACGTCACAGGGTGTAAATAGCTCAGCTGTGTGGCCGAGGCTATTTGTACCGGGGGTGCAAATAGACACTCCGTTTATTTTTTCTCACTGCGTGAATACTTGCTACTTTTAAAACATAGCATTTGTGGGGCAACCTGACATCATGACTTTGCGTAAACATACACGCCCACTTTCTTAAGCAAAGTGGCGTATTATCTGTAAGTCAATGGAGTTGATAAACATGCTAAAAAGTGAGTATGCGTCTTGATAACACGCCAATAATGGCATACGAATTGGAGTGACATACATATGCCACTTCATGAGCTCAGTCTGTGTGGGGCGCCCTGGTAGCTTACCTGGTTAAGCGAGTGACCCCGTGTACCAACGCTCAGTCCTTACCGCACTGGCCCGGGTTCGATTCAAACCCGCGGCCGTTTGCTACATGTCATCCCCCCTCCCTCTTCCCCCTGTCCTATCAATGTATTTTTTTAATCCTCCTTGGCTACTAGCAACTGCGTGGAGGAGGGGGGGGCTGTGCGCGATCATGGAAGGCTTGTATCATGTGGCGGCGCGACAGTGTTGTTGTCATTACTTAGAATTCCTCATAGGGGAGACAGAAACTACGCACTATAGCTTTAAACATTCAACCAGTCACCTAAATACTTGCATATTGTCAATTACAAAAAATAATCAGTAATGCGCCATCATAAGACTCTGACCTGTCTGCACTTGTTTATACAGGGCAGACACAACGGACTGATTATTGACTTTTCTGCATCGTGCCGAGCCATAATCTTTCAAGAGATAATCGTGATGCATCTAACGATCGATTTTTTTCTCCTGTTGTGTGTACATGTGAGAAAGGGAAACTTCAGAACCTGCACCTGATTCTCATAGTTCATATGAAAAAAAAGCGCTTTAGTTCATTTGTATTTGAGCTTGGCTTGTGAAAGTAGTTCTGGATTCTGTTTTTCTTTTTTATACAGTGATGGGTAATGGGTTGATTGGCAAGCATTACAGAAAGAAATTAGTGAGAGAAAATAGACATAGAAAAGAAGGATGGAAAGAGAGAGTGGAGACAGTAAACAACAGATACAGAAAAAAAGAGGAGAGGCAGAAAAACACCTGGACAGAAATAGAAAGAGGAAAGTAGCAGTGAGGAGTGAAAAACCAAATAGAGAGTAAATAAAAAAGAGCGAGAGAGACGAGGTGATACGATGCGTACTACTCTGCTCTCAATGAGGCGCCTGAGACTCAATACAGAGCCACAGAAATGCACAACAAGGGGGGGGGGGTCGCCGTCTCCCGTTTCCATGGCAACGTGTCAGAGAGTAGAGAACTGAATCGATGGGAGAAAACGGAGACAAGGGCACATCCTGCTGAGAGACGACGCCAAAGAAAGGACTCAACGTGTGTGTGTGTGTGTGTGTGTGTGTGTGTGTGTGTGTGGGTGAGGGTGTAATACTATTATGTTGTGTTTATTTCATACACCATCTTTTGTTTTTTCACTCTTCATGTCGCTCTCTGGCTTTTTTACAGAATCAAATCTCCCACGCTGTACAGATGTACCTTTTTAATCCGCACCGAAAACATCGCCAAGCAACACTGTGTGTGTGTGTGTGTGTCTGTGTGTGTGTGTCTGTGTGGTGGCAAAATAATGAGCAGCGACAGCAGCTGTTTACTCCATCCTTCTACATACACCAGTATTTGTACCAGTGTTGGAAGAAGTACAGTATAGACAGCAAAAGTCCTGCATTCAAAAGTTTACTTAGTACAAAAGTATTAGCGTCAAAATGTACATAAAGTGCCAAAGAAAAAGTACTCCTTTTGCAGAATGGACCATTTTTGCATTATAATCATTACTAGATAAATGCAGTTTAATGTTGCAGCTGGTAAAAATGTAATGCCATTCTGCTGTGTACCTTAATCTATAATAATATATATTTTATTTGTTGATCATATTTTGTATTAATAATCAGAATCTGTAAAGTAACTATCAAATAAATGTAGTGGAGTAAAAAGTACAGTATTTCTCTCTGAGCTGTGGTGGAGTATAGAAGCATAAAGTGACAGTTAAATACTCAAGTTAATGTCCAATATGTAATATATTTACTGTAATAAATCATAAAAATGACACCAATGCCTCATCAGATATTAAGGAAACATGTTAAACTGAAATACTATCTTTTCTGACAACAATGCTAATGCCAGTATTTTCTCCTTTTGAAATTTCCGTTCCATGACGGAATGTCTGTTTGTGTTTTGGCCTGTGTGTTGTTATCAACCGCCCAGTTTGTCAGCCAGGTCGGGTTGCCAGATATACCTGCAGAAACATAAAGTCAGCGCGCTACAGCTGGAACGCTAGTACAGCCATGAAAGCAGCAAACGGGATCAATGGAGATAGATTCTACCCGACCTAAAAAAAGACAGAGACGTAACAAACCCATCTGGGTAAATATTGGAGATGTATTCGAAAGATGGAGAGAGCCTAGAGCCCAAAAGGACGCCGAGTTGGCTAATTTCCTCCTGAACAGGTAACGTTAGCTTCAGGCTAATTTATCACAGCTACTAGGGACGGGCATTTTATGTCATTTCAACATTCGTGTAGCTACTCACATTGAATTATATAGCTAGAGTACCCGAGTTGGTTACTCGCAAAAACAATTGAGACACAGCCAGTGAAGTGATCCCGACTGGTCCTGGCTAACGCCGCCATGCTAACCCTGCTAACTGCTAATGTTACCGGAGGACCAGGCAAGTGGACAGTGCACTAAAATCATCTCAACATAGACAATCATTTCTCTTTTTTATTGCACTATTTGCACATTAACACTGTACATTTCATATTTTATGTATTATTACTGTATATTTGTTTTTATTATATATGTTAAAAGTCTTGATAATATATGTTGTTTTTATTTGTTGTTTGTATACCTGGAGTAGTAACAAAAATAATTTCCCCCTGGGATTATTAAAGTATTTCTGATTCTGATTCTGTGGGCCACGGCTGTTTACAACGTGTAGCCTGTTCAGCAGCTATAGCCGACAACGGTGAGTTATTTTAAACCACGAGAGGGGGGCTGTAAATCAGGAAGAGAGGACCTTGAGTTTGCAGTGTGTTTAGTGATTGTTGCCGTAATTCTAAGCCAATAAAGTGTGTTCAGTCGGGTGGAAAAGGACGGCAAGGTAGTGGTATTTTTAAAGGTTCCTATCGTAATTCTAAGCCGAGGAAATGTGTCTGTCAGGCGTGTGGAGAGGACGGCCAGGTTGTGGGATTTTTAGCAGTTTCTACGGTAATTCTAAGACGAAAAAGTGTGTCTGTCAGTTGGTTACAGAGCTCCACGTGAGCATGGGCTTTTATGACAGTCAATATAGCCAGCATCTAACGTTAGCAACTCCGCTGTGCTGTGCAGTAATGTCTGGCTATGTGAGACTAGCATCTAACGTTAGCTACTCTGCTGTGCTGTGCAGTAATGTCTGGCTATGTGAGACTAGCATCTACCGTTAGCTACTCCGCTGTGCTGTGCAGTAATGTCTGGCTATGTGAGACTAGCATCTACCGTTAGCTACTCCGCTGTGCTGTGCAGTAATGTCTGGCTATGTGAGACTAGCATCTACCGTTAGCGACTCTGCTGTGCTGTGCAGTAATGTCTGGCTATGTGAGACTAGCATCTAACGTTAGCTACTCTGCTGTGCTGTGCAGTAATGTCTGGCTATGTGAGACTAGCATCTAACGTTAGCTACTCTGCTGTGCTGTGCAGTAATGTCTGGCTATGTGAGACTAGCATCTACCGTTAGCTACTCCGCTGTGCTGTGCAGTAATGTCTGGCTATGTGAGACTAGCATCTACCGTTAGCTACTCTGCTGTGCTGTGCAGTAATGTCTGGCTATGTGAGACTAGCATCTAACGTTAGCTACTCCGCTGTGCTGTGCAGTAATGTCTGGCTATGTGAGACTAGCATCTAACATTAGCTACTCTGCTGTGCTGTGCAGTAATGTCTGGCTATGTGAGAAAAGCGTCTAGCAACATTGTTGTGGATGCTCCGGTCTCAGCCTGGCAACCAACGTGAACTTGGAGACTGGGGAGGAGGGGGTGGGGGAGAAGACTCTCTCCAGTATTTTGAATTTGTACTGCAGTAACTATTTTAAACACTAGCTGTCAGTATTACATATTGCACCTTTAAGTAACTCAAAACTGTACTGAGTCACTTTCCAACACTAATGTGTATTATTCTCAGATAACAGAAAAGAGAACATGACATCTAAAAGCTGCTTTAAAATTGACAAACATCATATGTGTAATTCATGAATCAATTCACACAAAGAATTATTTGTCTGTCGTTCTCCCGTGACATCCCCAGTGCTGCTCCTTTTAGCTTCGTTCAGCTCCTTGTTTTGGTTTTCACAGCGGATTTACCGTTTTAAACTCATCACAAAAAAGTGAAATGCCCTGCTGGAATGAACACAGTGCAATGTTGGGACGGTGTGTTCGGGTGCGGCTGTAAAGTGGAGTTTCCCCTTTCAGCTGCTCTGACAGTCACACAGACACTGAGCTCAGTGTTGGAGACTCAGAGAGCCTCCTACTGTCTGCATCCAGATGGACAGGAAGAAACCCCGGGTCAAAGTCTGGCCTCACACCTGCTGCATACACACACACACACACACACACACACACACACACACACACACACACACAGACAGACAGACAGACAGACAGACAGAGACACACACACAGACCGAGTTACGGTTTATTGACTAATTTGATTAACTACTTTTTGACATAACATTAAGTGTGAAAAGGTTGCACCAGAAGAAGCATCAAAACTCTCAGCCTCCAGTGGTGGAATGTAACTAAGTACATGTACTCCAGTACTGTATACTTCAGTCCAAATGTTGAGGTACTTGTACTTTACTTGAGTCTTTTCTCTTCATGCCACTTTCTACTTCTACTCCGCTACATTTCAGAGAGAAATATTGAAATATTCATCTGTTACAGCTTTAGTTACTAGTTACTTTAGTTACTCCACTACATTCATCTGTTACAGCTTTAGTTACTAGTTACTTTAGTTACTCCACTACATTCATCTGTTACTGCTTTAGTTACTAGTTACTTTACACATTAAGATTTCTGCACACAAAACACGTGTAGTTTATAAAATACGATGTTTTATAATAAATTAAACTACCGACAATATAACGGCTACAAGTCACGCTGAGATGATGAGACCATTAAATAACAACTGGTTGGATTGTTTCCAGTTTCTAAAATGGGAGGATTTTGTTGTTGCATTGACTACTTTTACTTTTAACACTTTAAGTACATTTGATATGATACTTACATACTTTCACTTAAGTAACATTTTCAATGCAGGACTTTTACTTGTAACAGAGTATGTTTTACAGTGTGCTATTAGTACTTTTACTGAAGTAAAGGACCTGAATACTTCTTCCGCCACTGCCAGTCACAACACCTGTTTCAAAACTAATTTAGCAAGGGAACTCACATTTTGAGAGGAGCTTCTTCTTGTCTACATACATTCATTATACGGCTAAACAGACCAAGAGTCTACAGCTGAGTGAGGCTGAGCTAAATGATAACATCTGCATGCTAACATGCTAATATGCTAATATGCTTAAGTTACAGTTGCAGTGCAAACATGCATAAGTTTACCATAACTATTACCTTGCTGGTTTAGTGTGTTAGCGTGCAAACATTTGCTTATTACATCAAACACAAAGAACACAAAGCTGAGGCTGATGGGAATGTCATTTGTTTACTTTCTTATACCACTGCCATACATTACTTATATACTTAGTGGTTACTAACTGTTTCTGTCTCAGTAGATAGATTTATTTTACTACCACTTCTAGCACAGTATTATATTTTATATTATATTCCCATATTTAAGCTGTTGCAGGCTATTTTATGTCTCCGATTCTAATCAGATTCATTTATTAATTTATTAGAGATGTAAGAATGTCATTGCCAACAACTGCTTCATGAATATAAAAAACTTGAAGTTTTCCAATTTATTACTTCAAAACTTTAGCTAAAAGTCATCAAATGCCACACGGTTCTCATTTACCCCCAAAAAACTTCCTCCCACGTTCCTCAAATTTACCACGGCGAGCGATTACCCTGCTGTACTTTACACACTAACATCATCAGTACTGCAGATGCAGATTCTGATTACCCACCTAAAGTCATTGTCTGTCCTTCGGGAGCCTCGAATGTCAGATATGTCTACTGCGCCCAATCAGCGGGGGGTCGGGGAGGGCTACACCGACAGAAGACGATCAGCGATAGTTTCCAAAACTCCAGGAAGACCCAAAAGGGAAGCCTTCGTGAAGGGCTGTTCAGTCCAACACAACAACATGAGCTCACCAACTTCCATGTCTGGAAAGGCGTTGGCCAACCAACCACATTCCCTGACTGTTCAAATAGCCTACAACCTCTATCTACAGCGCTGTGGAGTAAGGTCTGGCTACACCACACAAACATTCTGGGATAGGAGAAAAAATGCTCTGGTTTATTGCCATTTCTTTAAACCAATCAAAATCGTCTTGGGCGGCGCTACGCCCCGGACACAGTGACGGTGCCTCTGCTAAATAGTCTCAGGAAGGAACTTGTTTTGGTGGAACATGTGTACGTTCAAAAGTAGTTTTAGTCGTGCAACAGAAAACTCTGATTGGACAGATAGTCTAGCTATCTGTCTGGATTTACCCTGCAGAGATCTGAGGAGCAGTTAACCATAGTCCTCACAAATCCACCGGAGGTTAGAACGCCAACACAGAGACAGAGGAAGGGGACGGATATCCGGCCCGAAAATTAGGGACATCTGGCGAATTTCCAGCGGCACCTGAACAATCCTGGAAGTAGAACGTTCTAAATATAGACTCCCACACCGCTGACGCATGCACAAAGGGGATAGGACGCCATCGACAGGCGACCAAATGTAACGGAGCGTTACCTCATAATGTTACTATATAATGACAGATTTCCCTGGGTTTAAACATTTTTCATAAGTACACAACTCAACTAAATATATAACATATAGGCTAGTTCTAAAAACTGAAAACTGCCTCAAAAATAAAAACAATACAATTTAGAGAAACTTCAGAAAACGTTTCGCTTCAGTTCCATCAGTCCCCCCCCCCTTCCCCCGCTCACTCACAGATAACCTTTACATCAGAATACATTAGATTAGATTCACTTTACATAATCTCAGTGGAAGGTTAATTGCATTATAGCACCAGCAGGGAATCAGTTAGATAGTATTGATGAAACAGTTTGTTCAACGTGTTAAAGGCAAATTATAATGAACAAACGTACACACAAGGATCAGGGACGCGATGGGACCCAGAAGTCAATGAGAGGCATCGGATCAGGCTAATGAGATGGAGAGATCCAACCAAAAAATTAATAAAAAGAAATTCACAAACGCTAATCTGTGACAGACACGGTTGTGAAAGGTTGTTTGTGTGTGTGTGTGTGTGTGTGTGTGTGTGTGTGAATACTAATCCTTATCCCCTGATTACTATGCAGCTGCTGACTTTTCCACCCCGTCTTTGAAGTGAGTAGCTCCAGAGGAGAAATGAGAGCACTTTGATGTGAGTGTTAGATTAGGCTGGAAAAAAAAGAAGAAGACACAGAGTGGTGGCGGCGGCGAAGGCCATGTTTTTACCGCTCATTATAGAGAGATCCCAAAGAGGACGAACACGCCACTTTGTAGTTTTTTCTTTCTTCTTTTTTAGCGATGAATAAAAAGAGCGCCTGCTGCTTCTTTCAGTTCGTACTAAGGTCACTCATTAATGTGGGTAATTAGTTTTAGGGCTGTAGGCCTGTTGGTCTGTGTGTGTGTGTGTGTGTGTGTGTGTGTGTGTGTGTGTGTGTGTGTGTCCTGGTCCTTTGCCTACAGATCTTTACTATACCACACACCTGAATGCTCTTTCCCCAGCAGTGGAGAAGTATTCAGATGTTTTCAGTACTTGAGTAAATGTAGTTAGTTACATTTCACCACTGGCCTTTAGTCTTAGTTTCCTGAAGTCTGGTGGCTCCAGGAAGATTACTCCTCTGTAGTGATAAGTCTGGATGCGAGTGAGACTACGTCCATGCTTATTTTGAACGTTTTCCTCCGCTCTGTTTTGGACTGAAGCGGGCGTCCTTCCACTCCCACGGACAAATGTGAAAATTCTCGTCTGGTGTGCAGTGGGTGTGAAAAACAAAGCCTCTCCAAAACAATGACGTACGCCTGTTCATACGGAGGATGGATGTTAAAAAAGCTGACTTATTCTCGCATTCAGGTCCTTCTGTTATTGCTGGTTTTAGATGACTTAATCCAATGCCATGAGTTGTTATTGATAAGATCTGTAAACCTTTACATACAGCATCAGTAGGAAGATATAAAAATAATAATGAGGTTCACAGTCGGCGTTCCAGTTCATCCCAAAGCTGTTGAATGGGATCGAGGCCAGGTTCTTCTACACCAAACTGGTGTTTAAATCCCATTCCTTTTTTAATTATCATATCCTCAATAGACCTCATTCACCAAACGTTCTTCAAATGTGTTCTTAAACCCCACTTACGCAGTTTTCACGAAGATTCTGGCATTCACCAATGTTTTCTTATTTGGGATTTGTTCTTAGGTAAGATCACAATCTACGCACACTCAAGAGCACTTTCACGCGCAATTTAGAGCTGACATGTTTGCGCAAAGTTAAGTAGTTCTCTCTCTTCAAATTATATGTTTGTTTTAATAAAAACACACATACACTTACTGCTCATTTGTAAAGCACTTTGAATTGTCATTGTGTATGAATTGTGCTAGGCATATATAAATAAACTTGCCTTGCTTTCACATCAGTTATGTTAGCGGGGAACCTTGCCATCCAATAATAAGTGATTGAGTGTTTTTTACGCCCAAAGTGTGCATATTTCTGCAGACTAGGACTACCCCACACAATGGCCTATTTCTTTTTGTATGCCTCAGATTTAAGATCAAATCATTTCTTTTTTACTCCATCAGTTTTGTGCCCTTTTCCGGAAACAGCGTTCACTGCATGCGTAATTGCTGCTTTGTATCCACTGCTGACACTACTAAATACGATGATATATCTGCATTTATGTCAAAACCTAGAGACTTTCAGACATCAAAATGTCATTTATTAATATTTATTCTTGTCAAAATGATATATAAACATCTTTTCGTATTCTATTTTGCCTGGAAACGCTTCCAACATGCTTGCGTGTCGCGTGAAAAATAGGCTATTTCTAGCATGCACGCATTTTCTGAGACGTGTGTGTCATGTAGGCAATGTGCACGCTCTAACCTGTTACCATGGGAGCCCAAATAAAAACACGCCACGCAGCCGACACGCTCACGCAACGCAGCCAGTGTGAAGCCGGCCTAACTTCTTGTAGCAGTACCTCTATTTCAGAATTACTTTTTTTTTCTTTCTTTTGGAGTCGAGGCCTCCACCAAAAGTGTGCACACGGCCCTGCCATCTCATGCCCTTTTATGGGAATTAACGGGGCGTTTACCTATGCCTAGGAGCAACGGGCACGAGCTTTCAATTTGCAAAGACGTTGGGATTCATCACCTGCAAACAATTCTGCTGTTTAAGACCACGTCATGAATTAGACGTAGACTTTTCTTAGGGACTTTCTTAAGAACAAATTTAAGAGAAAACTGAGGAAGATATTGGTGAATGAAGCCCATTGTTTCTATGTCCACATAGAAACACAGGACTCTTCTGGATAATGTCACGGTCCTAAAGGTTTACATTAAGGCCACCAAAACCTGTTTTGTCCGTCATTTTGAAATGGCAGATAAATACTATACAGTAGTACCCATGAGCTTCGGCAACTATTGCTATAATGAAGAAGCCAGCCAGAGGTGGAGCGCTGCGTTGCACCATTGTAACTGAATTCATTCAAATTGACGCAGAATCTGAGCATTTTAACCGTGTTTAAGCCACCTACTAGCTTAACGGTAGGCTAACGTTACCTGCTGCCAAGTGTTGGGTTACCTAGCGCCATGTGCAGTGATGCCTTTTGTTGCTTTTGTTCTGATTCGGAGCACTATAGGGCAGCGCAGGAATTTAAGAGTAGTCTATATCCACAAAGTTCCACTTCTGGGATTGCTCCGTTGCCGCCGGAAATTCCGCTGGATGTCCATTACCTTCCTCTTTCTTTGTGTTGGCGTTCTAACATCTGCTGGATTTCACTCTTTTCGGCCGGATGTCCGTTACCTTCCTCTGGTGGATTTGTGAGGACTATGGTTAACTGCTCCTCAGATCTCTGCAGGGTAAATCCAGACAGCTAGCTAGACTATCTGTCCAATCGCAGTTTTCTGTTGCACGACTAAAACTACTTTTGAACGTACACATGTTCCACCAAAACAAGTTCCTTCCTGAGACTTTTTAGCAGCGACACCATGGCTCCGTGCAGCGCTTAGCGCCGCCCATGACTATTGTGATTGGTTTAAAGAAATGCCAATAAACCAGAGCACGTTTTTCTCCTATGCCGGAATGCTGTGTGGACTAGCCAGACCTTCCTCCGCAGCGCTGTGGAGGAAGGTCTGGCAATGCGAGACCACTTTAAGTGGCACCAAAATAAGTCACCAAAATAAGTCACCAAAATAAGTCACCAAAATAAGTCACCAAAATCTGCGTTGCCATTCAGTCTGGTAGATACCGGTTGTTTAAGAACCTAACCCTAACGAACAGGCCCTGACTGATGGTAGGCATCTGGTTACTCCATCCCACTGATCTCTTTTAGAGAAAAAACAGAACTCCAGAGCTGACATGTCACGTTCACTGGCTGTTATTGTTATAGAGACTGGAGGTCAAATCAACCCGGAGACATCAACATGTTAATCATGTTCTCAGTCCGCCTCAAACCCACTGACCACAAGGCAAACGCATGCGCACACACACACACACACACACACACACATACACACCTGAAAATCATAGTTTCCCTGGAAACAGCCCAGTGGCTTTATTAAGGTATAATGATGCCTTTTCCCACCCACATGTAAGAAGGTCTCATGTTACCATGGCGCTGTCTGACTGTTCGTCCTGATTGGCTGGGAGGACAAGAGCATCTCAGCGTTGAGATGAAGAGACGATGAATAAGAAGAAAACAACACCTCAGAGGAGGAAAGAAGCTCAGAGTATAAAGCAAGGCATCCACAGTGAGACAGCTCGGGAGTCAAACTCACTTTCACTGAATATGCTGCGTGCATGCAACCCTAAAACATACTTTTATATACTACAGTACAATTTGATAAACTACTTAACTAAACCACTAACACGTTTTTTATTTTATTTTCACTTTTATTTTTTCAGGCAAGTCATTAAGAACAGGTTCCTATTTGCAATGGCAGCCTGTAAGTATTATTTATGATAAATGTACTCTTCAAAAACAAATCTTTATATTATATTTGATCTTCACTAACTTACTGCCATGTTTGATAATAAAGGTTATTGTGCAGCTGTAAAAAAACCCTGCTTCATTACATATTTTGGTCAATTTAAGAAATCATTTCATGATGTGTTTGTTACCCTCAGCTATTAATATTGTATGTGCCTTGACATCCAAATCAGTCACATATGACCTGGCACATAGTTCTGAATTAGTCTGTAAAACACGATAAAGTGTTTCATTATTTTTCCTACTCTGATTCTGTTAAAGCTCACAGTTGAAGTGAACTCAGCACCAAACTGCCATCTTTCAGTCTGTGATTGGACACTTAAAAACAAACAGTGACTTCCTGACATGAGAGGATTACTAAAATTTGTACCAACGCCACCATTTATCCATCGTTTTATAGATATTGATCAGAGAAATTGAGGGAGCAGAGGACTTTTTGCACCACAAAATAAAGCTTTGCAATACTGATGCTGAGGCGCCATCTGCTGGTTACAGGCTGCATTTCACCTATATATTATATATATATATATATATATATATATATATATATATATATATATATATATATATATATATATATATATATACATATATATGATAGACCTGCTGGTACATCACTGATGGAGGACGTTTGAATCAATAAATCTCAAATAAAATTGTAAAAAAAATCTGTCTCTATCCTTCGAATTTCCATGTCCAATAGGTGCTAAAATGGATCACAAGCCTACTTGGCACATCACACCGAATGAAAGAGTACTGCTGTGTTCTGATCCACCGTCTACATAAACAGTTCTCCCTACTCCATGTTTAGGGAATGTCGGTTAAGGAGACTTCTTTCAACAAAATGCCTCCATTCGAAACACCCTGCAATGTCATCACCGCAGACATCACTTCCTCTATGAGTTTCCCTTGTAACGTAAACACCATGGACACTTTGCTGCTACTGTGGAAATGTTATTAATTACATGTCATTTAGGTAACACTCTTATCCAAAGTGACTTACAATTGCAACACACAACACACCAAAGGCATGTGGCACATCCACTGCGCCATCACCACCCACTACTACCCACTACCACTAACTCTACTGTACTAAAATATTGAAACACAAACATACACCATTACAAAACGTATTCTGTTGAAAACATTCTGTTTTTTTAATTAATTTACAATTGAGGCACTGATGGGTAATGTTGCTTGTGAGCTTCAGGCGAGGTGATGAACCGTTGTTCAGTTCTTCCCTACACACTTTGCAGTTCCCTTTAAACTGAGCATGTTTGCTGCCTACGGTTTGGAATCTTACTTAACATGGCGGAATACCCTACGCAGTCCACCTCGCAGGGAACTACGCACCTAACATTTCTCTCTCAGGTTGCCAGATAAAAAAAGGTTTAAAGCTTGGACATGTTAAATCAGACTCGCTCTGTTTCTTCAGGTCTCTCTTGTATAAGAGATCTTGATCTCAGTGAAACCACTTGCATTTAAGGTTATATTAAAAACATTTTTTCTGTTAAGCTTCCAAACTTGGACATGCATGACTCAGGTTAGATTTATGCTTTATTGTTGGTACTTTCAAACAGAGTGTTTTCCCTTTCAACTTAACAAGAGGAACAGGCTTTTAGGAGGAGGACTATCAGACATGTCTGGCAGATTTAACACCAGATATCAGATTTTGCTGCATGGGACAGAGCTGCTAAACTCTGATAGCATCCTGGACCGGCTTCTGTATGCTAGCCTTTGCAGCTTACATTAGAGCAGATAAACATACAGTTTAATTCATTCATTTTACTTTTTGTCTGGTGTTTTTTGGAAAAGACTTAAAAAAGCGAACCAAGCGACAAAACCTTGTCTGACAAAAAAAAAAAACTGACAAAACTGTCAAACTAATGAAACTCTTTCCAGCGGTGGAATGCGACTAAGTACATTTACTCAGGTAATGTACTTCCCCAATTTGTAAAGAAGTATTCTTATATGGATTCAATACATTGCAACCAGGGCTTTAAAGGTGCACTATGAGTTCCTGCATGACGACACTTCTGTTGACGTTCCAAATAAATTTCAAACAAAACAGAGCAAGCTCGCCCCTCCCCCATATTTCCGTAACTGTCATGACTAACTGACTTAAACCCGAGACACACCAAGCCGATAATCGGTCCTTGGACAGTCTGGCGAGGTCAGTGACTCGAGTCTGTTCGGTGTGTTCCGTGCCGTTGTCCGTCAAAGGGGTAGTCGGCCTTCATTTGGGCCGATTTGACATGTATAATCGGGCACTGCCGGCAGTCGGACTCAAATGACCTATCTGATTGGTAGAGAGCTAACCCGGAAACTGGGAGCGGAATGAGCGTGACTAGAGTCTCTCAACATCTTTGTTGATCTGAAATGAAGACAGATTCAGCAACTGCACAGCCTATTTCTCTCTTAAAATGTTTTCAGAAACACGTTTTGGTGAACTATTTTAGTAAAATATGAGATTGTATTCTGAATGAGCCGCTATGACAGTCTGGCTTTGAATTTCCAGAGAAACCAGACCCACGTGACGCATTCGTCCAATAAGCTGCCAGTTTTCATTTTTGGGCAACAATATAGATTAGCACTGCCTGCTGTTCTAGAGACGTATTACGTCTCGTCTCTTCGGTGTGTTCTGAGGAACTTTTTTGACCAACTCGGGGAGACTGATCAGTCCGACGGGCGGCCATCTAGTCAGTGTGTCTGCAGCTTAACTGTCACTAACCCCCGCCCCCTCCCTTGGCTGGAACGTGGTGTTGTATTTTGGTGCACAACCTGTGCCGCTAGTGTTTGACGTTTACGACCCCTGTGTTGTCTCCAGAGACCGGGATTTTTCACAGTGTGTTCAGGGGGCAGGCAGCTAGTGGATCAAGGAGAGATGCCTACCATTTGAGACAAAAATGAAATCGCCCTAAAACCATGCAGGAGCTCAGTGCACCTTTAAATTGACATCTGCCAACCCGCCAAATGTGGGTAAAAATTTACTTTGGCAGGTAACATTTTGAAGGTACTAGCAAATTTGGCTGGTGATGAATGAAGCAAAGCTTCTATTTGAATCGCCCAGCTGCAGAAAAGTTTCCAGATTGGTCAGTTTCCCGCCCAGAAATTTGGGCAGTTTTGTGTCTTTGTCTTTATCTGGCAACACTGCTTGTACTACTAATCCTACTAGGGCTGCTCCTTCTTAGTCGATTAGTCGACTAATCGGTCGTTTTGGTCTCAGTCAACTTTCTTTAGCCGATTAGTAATGTTTGATGCTTTTTTCATGCTGAATGACTTATTTCCAAGAAACGTACGAGCACATCTCTGGTAAACACAAGAATTAAAGTGGTGCTTTTGCATGACACTTTGCAGAGAAACTCAGATTTACAGATCTGTCGATTAAATCAACTAATCAATTAGTCCATACAATTCTGGCGAGGTCAGTGACTCGAGTCTGTTCGGTGTGTCCCGCACTGTCGTCCATCTGGTGGGCTGTCGGCGTTCATTTTGGCCGACCTGACATGTTCAGTCGGCGGCAGGGCCGTCGGGACTCACCCGGAAATGGTGAGCGGAATGAGGTGACTAGTCTCTCAAAATCTGATGAAAATCTTTTAAACTGACCTTTGTTGAGCTGAAATGAAGACAGATTCAGCAACTGCATGGCCTATTTCTCGTTTAAAATGTTTTCAGAAACACGTTTCAGTGAACTATTTTGAGATCGTATTCTGAACGGCCGCCATGACAGTCTGGCTTTGAATTTCCAGAGAAAACAAAAATGTGACGCATTCGTCCAATCAGCTGCCGGTTTTCATTTCCTGGGCAACAATACAGATTAGCGCCGCCTGCTGTTATAGAGATGTATTACGTCTCGTCTCGTCTCATTTCTTTGGTGTGTTCTGTGGCACTTTTTGGACCAACACGGGCAGACTGATCATTTCGACTGGCTTTTCTGTCAACGGTTGGCCATCGGCTAAATGTGTAAGCAGCATTAGTCGACTAAGAATTTCTTCAATCGAGCACAGCCCTAAATCCTACATTTCCCATGAACACTATGCCGTGACGTGAAGTTGTATCGATTACGAGCTACGCTGAAACGTAGAAGACGAACAGAAGAGAGTCAAACAAACCACAGGAGCTGAAATTAAGTAGTTAAGTTAGTTAGGATACAAAATAACGTGGCTAATGGAAAATCTGATTGGCTGGTAGTTTGAAAAATCTACCAGGCGTGTTGGCTGGAGATCATAATAGTTCATTTAAAGCCCTGAATATTGAAACAGCTTCACAGCTCTGAAACAAGCTTCTGTGTCTCGGTATCGTCCGTCCATCAATACCAAAAGGTAGAATTCTCCGTGAATAACAACAACAACAAGCAAAACAAGAGATAAAAAACTGGGCTCACTCATCACGCAGCATTTCCTCGTTTTCCGAATAAGACTCACACTTTCCATTTGTCAGCCTGCTGTCTGTCCCTGGTGACTGAGTCTCAGTAGTTCCTTCTTCACTGGCCATGTCTTCCCCTCCTTCTGTCCTCTTTCCCAATCAATCGTTCTACTCTTTTCTTTCTGTGTTCTCTTCCCCAAAAAACAAATTGCCACTCATGCAGAGACCTCTCTCCTTCATCCGTCAGAGCTGCTCTGCGTCCGGTATGAACCGTCAATCAGCAGCGCTTTCCTGCCAGCCGATTGGGCGAGGCCACCGTCTCTTCCTGAACACCACCGAGACACAACATCCCAAAGGAAGGCCCGCCGAGCACTGCTAAATAACTGCTTATATTTTGTATTTGATTTCAGAATGAGAATTGATCAAACACTCTGGAGTATTTTCAGGATCAAGAGAGGGACAGCAATACATGTGGTTTTGACAATGTGTAAATCAAAACAGCTGTGTGTGAGATCTCATTAGCTCACACATTACAATATTCCACTATTATGCTACACAAAACTGGCTACTTCATATTTAATGTTTAATGCAGTTTTTTTTCTATCCTGGAGACAGCAGGTGACAAAATCATCTTAATTTAAGTCTATTTAGTGGGATGTTCAGCAGCTTTTTACCGATAGAGACGGAGTTGGCTTAGTCTGAATGGAACCGTAGCTCAAACTTTCCATTCTTCGGGCGCTCTGCGGATGAAGACCATGGAATATGGTCGACAGCTTTACAGCCTCTTTTAGCTCATACTGTAGTTTTTTTTTTCAGCACATTTACTCTCTGGTTAAGAGGACACACTACAGGAAAAAAAACATTTTTCAATTTGGAGATTTTTAGCTTTTTTACTTCCTTTCAGAATGGTGGAACAAAATATCCAAAATACCCATTGTATTTTTACACACAGTGTTTATTTTGTCTATTTGTGAATGTAGAGTTCTCCCAAATTCACCAAACGTTAGCATTACATAAAGACTCATTTGCGTATTTAAACATATAAATGTCAGAAGACTTGTAATACAAAAAAACTATTTTTTATTTCATACAAGTATCAACTGGGGTAGTTTCATTTTGATATCTTTTGTTTAAAATATGTCACCCTATTCACCTGTAATGTCTTCAAAATTGTTACAATCCATATCTTAAAAAGCTGTTTTTCTCAGAATGATTTGTTCTCTGTCTCTGTGCCAGAAATCTCCACTTCAGTAGCACTTACATACACCAATTGCAGTGTTATTCCTATCTATATTCTTAAGCTTTTTACACAGGGCTTTTTTTCCATGGCTGTATTTTCTGATTTTCTGAGAGTTATAAAAAGAGATATTCAAAATCCCCTCTGTAAAAAACTTTGATTCTAATATGTCAACAAAATGAAACAAGAATTTTGAACCTGGCTTTATCCAATGTTCACATTTCTGTTCTGGAAATGTATGCAAATTATGTAACATTAAAACATGATTTATAAAATCATGCCAACAATTATTATTTAAATAGCTTATACACTAAAAAGGTTAAAGGCTTTAGGCCACCCACACGCTTTGTTGGCCCAGATTAATATGCAACTTCATTTTATACAATATACGTAGTAGGGGGTCCCTGCTCCGTCACTCTTTCAGTTAAGGGGTCCTTGGCTTAAAAAAAAAATAAAATATATATATATAAAGTACAGGCCAAAAGTTTGGACACACCTTCTCATTCAATGCGTTTCCTTTTTATTTTCATGACTATTTACATTGTAGATTCTCACTGAAGGCATCAAAACTATGAATGAACACATATGGAATTATGTACTTAACAAAAAAGTGTGAAATAACTGAAAACATGTCTTATATTTTAGATTCTTCAAAGTAGCCACCCTTTGCTTTTTTTGATAACTCTGCAAACCCTTGGTGTTCTCTCATTGTATAAAAGAAGTAGCTCGGTCCTGTATTCTTTCTAATTGCCAGCAGGGGGCGATTCCACTGGCTGCAAAAAGAAGTCTGTTTCTATAGAAGTCTATGAGATCTATTACCTCAGTAAACATTTTCATTTCAAAAAAGCTATGAACACAACACTGACATATCATCACATTTTTAGCTGATATGTTAGCTTGTTAGCAAACATTTGCTTATGTCCACATCCAGGACCATGGGCCTGTTCTGACCTGGTATCAAAATCTGATCTGAGTGATCCGATCGCAAATGGACAGCTCTAGGTACATGTGTTTTCACCTGTCTGTAGAATGGGTCTCCAAATGCATCCTCGGTGACCACTAATGATTGTTCATTAGGACCAACTCCTGAGGGAAATGTCTGTGTCTTTAGCCACTAAAGGTGCCACACCAGCTACTCTCTAACTGTGTCAGTCTGCTGTTTGCTGCTGAGCAGGTAACTGTAGATGATTAACTTCACCCACCACCACTTTAACTGAACCAATTTGAATATCTTCCCCTCTGTGAAAATCGCTCCGTGACTCCAATCAGCCTGCAGAGCAGAGAGAAAGTGGCTACAACTGACAGAGATGAGTCTGGTTTCCCATTAATAGGCCCCAGTGCTCGAATAAACAGGAACAAACAAAGATTTCATGGCAGTTTCTATTTCCTGAAACAGCTAATTATACACACACACGGACAGCAGCATTAAATATTACTCGATTGAGAGCTCTCTCGTCTCTCAGAGAACCGAATGAGCCATGGATGCAGTCTGTAACTAGGCCACAATAACCAGAAACAGCCTGAAAACATGGCTGACTGCATCCTGCTGTTTATGGAGGAGCTCTTCCATGCTGTTTTGCATCTCAACAACACTCGTCACCCCCAGAGAGGGGAGCAGGTTAGGCAGTTATGAACAAAAAGCCCCAGATACGCCAGCATTTAACACAGCAGCCTGTTCTCATGAACCATCCGTACATAGCTACGAAAAAGTACCGCACTGTAATTTGCATGTACGTATGTATTACTTTCAGCCCCACATTGGCTGCTGTATTAGAGTGCAAGAAGCGGGGGATCGGGCGAAGTTTGTGTCACGGAAGAAGTTAAGTGAAAAACGTAAGACTTTCACCCAGGAAATGGGCATTTGTGTCCCAGGAGTACTACTTAAGGGGACCAGTATTTTAACACAAACTGCAATCTTTTTTTGAAATCTAAACTAGTTGGTTTTGTTACCTAAACTTTGGTGCCCGGCTCACTGTAACCATTTTACGGCTAAATTTAACTGTAAAGACCACTCAACTTAACCTGTCTCTTGTGACCAGCCGGCGGTCGCTGTAATTTTGTAGGATAACATACAAATAGTTGTGCAAACATTTTTTGTTCGATGTCATACAAACCTGTTCATAAGAATGCATTAAAAACAGCAACATTTAATGAGGGAAAATCAGTTCATTTCAATGATATAAGTGTGATTAGTGGATTGTCAAATAAATGTGCAAATGTTTTGCATCAAATTCAACTTTGGTGAACTTTTACACATTAACCGACAGCCGCGACCCATGCTGCAATGTAGAAAGGGAGATGGATAACAGGGTCCAGGTTGCTACCCTTTAATTATGTGGTCGGTGAAGCATATTTCCATCAAATAATTTGATCTCTACTGTCACATTACATTACAGCCACTATGATAGACAGACAAACAAACAGACAGTCAGACAGATAGATAAATACTGTAGATAGATAGATAGATAGATAGATACTGTAGATAGATAGATAGATACTGTAGATAGATAGATAGATACTGTAGATAGATAGATAGATAGATAAATAGATAAATAGATAGATACTGTAGGTAGATAGATAGATAGATAGGTAGATAGATAGATAGATAGATAGATACTGTAGATAGATAGATAGATTGATAGATACTGTAGATAGATAGATAGATAGATAGATAGATACTGTAGGTAGATAGATAGATAGATAGATACTGTAGATAGATAGATAGATAGATAGATAGATACTGTAGATAGATAGATAGATAGATAGATAGATAGATACTGTAGATAGATAGATAGATAGATAGATAGATAGATAGATAGATAGATAGATAGATAGATAGATAGATAGATAGATAGATAGATAGATAGATGGCTGCACACCTGCCGCTCATTGCACTGCATTAGTCTCGGTTGACACACCTGTCCTCCAGCATGGTTTAGTTCTCTTCCTTTAGTTCCTTTAGTTCCTGGTTTAGTTTTACTTATGCTTATACTTTATTCTTATATGTCCTGCCTAACCTTTACACTTGTTGATCTTTGCTGTTGTGGGACCTTTGCTCTGCCTTCTGACCAAAAACATTGTCTGAATCCCACCTCACCTGTCTTACTTGTAAGTTGACACCTGGGTGGAGAGATGCCAAGCATGAGCGTTTCTGATTTGTACTATCTCTGTTTGTCTTATTGTCCTATGACTATAAGTACCAGGGCTGTAGTCAAGTCCACCTTTATCGAGTCCAAGACCAGGACTAGTCAAGATCGAGTCAAGACAGAGTCCAAATGAGAGACAAAAAAAAGAATCCTGAAAAGGATGGATGCCTGATGATGGAGGTATATGATGCAGCCAGGCGTATGCCAGGCGACCAATGTTAATGCCTGTTCTAGATGGATTATGAATTAAACCAATATCTGAACAAGCGTGCTTCATCAATGGTTTTGTTTTGAAGAAGGAAGTTATTTTACAACGAAAGCATAAAGTGCTGGACTCGGTCGAGACCAACTAGAATATTAGGCGATAGGGCTGCAAGATATTAGGAAAATATCTAATTGCAATTATTTTGACTGATATTACGATTGCGATATGATTCACAATATTGGAGGGAAAGATCATTTTTGTATCATTATTCTCATTTTCATTGAAAAATATATATATATATATATATTAAAAAAATGATTGAAGTGTAATTTTTTGCAAGAATCTGTACCAAACACCGGACGGAATAGCAACGTGGATTTCGGTGCCTCATTATGGTGCCACCTAAATGTCTGCGCTGCTCTCTGATGCTCTGAAACAGACGTTAGAGGGAACAGAAACATTTCTTCATGTCACGCTAGTTAACACTATTAACACGTTACACTTGACAGCAGGTAACGTTAGCTTACTGTTAGCTACAGTAGTAAATGGATTAAACACGGTTAAAATGCTGACAGCTAAACGGTGTAAAGGTGTAACTGTGTGGCCGGTTAACTCAGTTGGTAGAGCTGGCGCACATATGTAGAGGTTTATTCCTTGATGCAGAAGGTCCAGGGTTCAAGTCTGACCTGTTCATGCATGTCTTTCCCCTTTCATATCTCAGCTTTCGTGTCCATTAAAGGCAGAAATGCCCAAAAATGATCTTGAATAAAAAAAGGTGTGACTATTTCACTGTAGAGGATTCCTACACCGGGACGTACAACAGTCTGCAGCTAAAGCTATGAGCTAACAGACACAACCTAGCTCTATGGTTACTGCTGATGTGTGAAAAACTACACAGACGGGACTACATGTTGTGTTTACTGGTAAACTGGTAAACCTCGTGGTGCATTCAAAGTTATTGTAAAATACCCCTTTCTCATCTTTTTTGTCTTTTAACAGCAATTTACTGGTGAAATAAGTAATTATTGTAAAAAGTTATTATTACATTTTTAATATCCCCCTTTTTTGTGCTGATCTGAAAATGGATCCAATCCGTGACTCCAAACCATGATCCAAACTGTGAGTTTTGTGATCCGTTGCATCCCTATTTGGGAGGGATGGGGAATTATATTGCAACATTATTAAAATGTGTGGAATAGTTCCATAAGAAATGAATAGCTCCAAATATAGGCTGGTTAAAACATGGCAACCGTATTGTCAATTTCGGCAACCAAAAGCTGATGCCTTGTTGCCAAGCCAGCAACCACTTTAAAAAGTTAGGGTTGAGCCCTGTAAACCCAAAGTTTAGTTTTAGTGCTCTACAGTGCATGCTGGTTCAAGCGCCGGGTATACTCGAGCGCGACAAGTATGCACGGAAACATTTATGCTCAACGCATTGTTCTCTGCAGAATTCTCCCAAACACCGGAGGGCGTACAGACAAAATAATCTGTGAATAAGCAAGAAGTATTAGAGAAGAAGAGAGCGGAAGTAAAGGAAAGCAGCCTGCCTGGCAGCAATATTACGAATCCCACTATGGCCACGCCAAGACCCGCCCTTCAATAGCATTTATTGGCCAAGCGTCCATGCTTACGCAAGGTAACGTAACCCCATTTGTACAGGTCCTATCCCCTGACCAATCGGCTATCCTAACCTTAACCACTCAAGGTCAAATGCCAAAGCCCAACCAGCGTAGTTACAAAAATTCAGAGGTGCCGCGACACCTTGTGGAGCCTTGGCGCTGGAAACGACAGCCATGGTGACGTCACTTTATGGCACGAGCACCTCGCGCTCCTCTCGCCCGGAACACCCCAGCTACCCTAAACCTAGCTTTACTGTCAGCGGGACCACTTCAATGGAGCTGAGCCTTTGTTAACGCTATTAGTATCACCTGTGTTTTTTTCCTTCTACGACAAGCAAGATCCTTTCCTAATCTGTCCCTCACCAAACCCCAAACTCTATGGTAGTGCAATACATAACTTTAAATCACAGTGTTTTTATGTTATTGGTTTATTATTATTAGAGGCATTTTTTCATAATCGGCATTGGCCGACATCTGAATATATCAAACCGATTTTTTGTGTTCAAGTGTTATACATTTTCTTCAGACCTAAAAAACCAAAGAAATGCTGCTGGTTACTACTGTGTGCAACTACTAAAAATTATTACTTTATTTTATTTATGAAAGTTTGCAGATTTACTGTATGTTCTCAGAAGTTTGATAAATGCTGCTAAGTGCACTAAACTTAATTTTTTCATTGAAAAGTTTATTTGACAAAGTTTATTTCCTTCTTATGTGTTTCGTTTAATATAATTTGTATGCATTATCTATACAATATATGTTTTTACATTATACATTTTTAATTAAAGTATAAAAGTGCAGATTGGTGAAGTGTTCAATAAATGTTTTTGTTGAGAAATTTTGTGTATCTTAAGTAATTGTTAGTGTTACATTTATCTTTCAAATAGAGGTTAAAAAACAAGCACATATCGGCCAAAATAAATTGGCAGCATTTATCGGCCATTGGCTGACCCTGATTTCTAAAGATTGGCATCGGCCAGAGAAAACCCATATCAACTGACCTCTAATTATTATATGTAAGCAGCACTTTCATGTTACTGTTGGTCGAGGTGGAGCCAATGACTTTATAATCTGTTAGGTATTTGAATCTGTAACAGTGCCACATATTTTAAATGAATTAAAATCTTAATCTGAAAAGTAACTTTACATTTATAAAATAAATGCAGAAGAGTAAAGACTACAATATTTTCGATCTGAAATGTAGAAAATAAAATGGAACTACTCGAGTAAAGTAAATGTTTCTCAAAATGACGCTTGTAATATCATAGCAGCACTGTAAGCCCCTGCACCAGTATGACAGGAATATTAGATAGGATATTAATAATAAAAACACGCAGTGAGGCTCTCTAGGCCTGTATTATAAAACAGCACACGAGGACAATACAGTTAAATGATACAGTGTCACCGTAAACGCTGTGGTGAATTGCAAAAAACAATCCAAATCCGGATAAGAATATCTTCATAATTTAGTACAGGAGGTACAAAAATAGGCTTCCGTGAAGTGGCCATGATGAGGCAACTAGCAACTCTCCGGAGTACCATACACTCTGCCCCTGCAGGAATACTGAAGGAATATCAGCCTTTTCTTTGTTTGGGGAATACGAAAGGTCCTAAAATATCAACACTATGGATAGAATGCAGAAATAACGGCAGTATTTGGTAAAAAAAAAAAAAAAAAAAAAAAGACAGTAAATTGGCCTACGCATCCTGTCGTTATCAGCCAAACGTTACCCAAAAAGAAACCAAGGGGGAGAGCCTGAAAACAGCATCCATCCCCCGGCACTGACACGAGGAGACGGTCCTACTTACTGTCCGAGGCCATGGCTGCGGTTGTTTCCCCTCAGACTACCGAGTGTGAGATCCGCGGCGCAGAGGCAGCAGCATCCCCGCTGCTCCTCATCCTCCAGACCCGCAAATCTGCACCGCACAGCGGCGAACGGTGACGCCTTCAGGTGCTGTCGGAAACTCGTACACTCAGTGGGTTCATACGCATCTCGTTTCTAAAAACCTTCAAATGATGATTTTTTTTTTATCCCCCCGTTAAATAAGTCATTGGAGCCCTTAATTCTCGAAATAAACCAATTTATGAAAGAATAGAAAATGTACCTTTTGTTGATGCATATTTTGATACTTATAACTACAATAACTAAAATGCTGCAATAAGAATATCAGGTGCAGCTCAAGAAGTGCACAATATAATAATAGTATAGACATATACTTTTGATTCCCCATTCATGGATGTTTCACACCCCACCCCCACCCTTCTCTCCAGGGAGCACTTACAACTCCCTCCAGCAGTCCCTTTTTTTAGTTTTATTTCTCCAGTGCTTTCAATACAATCCAAGCATCACTGCTGTGGGGGAAGCTATTAGGAGCTAGAGTTGACCCCCACCTGTCTGCATGGACCATCAGTTACCTCACTGACAGACCACAGTATGTGAGGCTCCAGTACTGTGACTCTGATGTGGTGAAGAGCAGCACGGGAGCACCCCAGGGTACAGTGCTCGCCCCGTTTCTCTTCACCCTGTATACAGCAGACTTCAGGTATAACACAAGCAGCTGTCACATGCAGAAGTTCTCTGATGATACTGCCACTGTTGGGAGGGGACCAGAGGAGAATGATCAGGAATACCGGGAGGTCATCGGTGTGAGTCAAACCACCTTCACATCAACGCCAGCAAGACAAAGGAGATGGTGGTTGACTTTTGCCGGAGGCTGCCTGGTACTACACCGGTGAACATCCAATACAAATATCTGGATGTTCACCTCAACAATAAACTGGACTGGTCCAAAAACACAGACGTCCTGTACAAGAAGGGCCAAAGCCATCTCCACCTGCTGAGGAGGCCTTTGGGGTGTGCAGGACTCTGTTAAAAACATTTGATGACACTGTGGTGGTCTGCAAACTTTTATGCATTAGCCTGCTGGGGGGCTGGGAGCACAGAGAGGGACAGGAAAAGGCTAAACACACTGGTGAAGAGGGCTAGCTCTGTTCTGGTCTGCCCTCTGGACACCATAGAGGAGGTGGGGGAGAGGAGGATGTTAGCCAGGCTGGCATCAATCATGGGCAACACCTCTCACCCCCCCCTACATGAGACTGGGAGTTCCCTGAGCAGCTCCTTCAGCAGCACCCTCAGTGCTACCTCAGGTCCTTCATTCCAGCAGCAGTCAGACTCTTTAATACAACATCATAATGTAGCACTGCTAGCTGGTTCTGCAATATGAGCCATCTCTGGACAATACTCTGCACTATGCTTTATTATTTATTACTCTGTGTCACCTCCAACTGTGCAATATTTCATTTCTATTCATCCACACCTTACTCATCTGTATATCTGTTTATATAATGTCTGTTTATGGAAAGGGTGTTCATTGTGTAAATATGTTTGATTTATTACTATTATTATTATAGCTAATTCTATTTTTTCTGTTTCTTATACTTAATGTATATTTTTTCGCCTATGTCTACTTAATGTGTATTTGTGTTATTGAGCTGCTGTAGCACGGGAATTTCCCCAGTGCGGGATTAATAAAGTCTATCTTATATTATATCTTATATTTGACGCACTTTGCCCATGGTCTTTCAACTTGTTGTACCTCCATCACAGTACAAAGCCAATAACGCATTAAATAACGCAATATATTTGGGTACATTTTAGTTAAGATCAAATGTGACTTGTTTACTATTTGTTGACATTTGTTTCAACATATAAAAATATACAATGCTAATGTATAATGGCAAAGAAAACCGCCAAAAACCAAAACAAAAGCAAGAAAGACAAATCTTATAGCCACAGCTAGCTTTGGCTAATTAAGCTAAATTTACTTATTTTCCTCTTCTAGCTGTCTTACACAATGTAGCTTTAAACCAATCACAATCGTCTTGGGCGGTGCTAAGCGACGGACGGAGCCACGGTGCCTCTGCTAAATAGTCTCAGGAAGGAACTTGTCTGGGTGGAACATGTAAAAAGTTGTTTTAGTCTAAAGGCTAATTTGCCCTATCTTATCCCTATCTAGAAGAGCTTTGTACTCAAGCTGAAATCAGGATTTAGCATGGTTAAGGTACTTTTATATTACATATTTAAATGCAGGATTTTTTCTTTTATTAATTCTTTATATCAATTTAAAGGTAAAACAAATGGTAGAGTGCAGCTTTTCTTTTCTCATCTATGGTCCATGTTTTTCTGTTGCATAATAAAGTTGTGTTGTAAATAGAAAATTGAAACACAATTACCAACCCTGGAGAAAAAAAGAAAAACAAAACAGAATTTAAGCTAATGCATAAATCATGAAACAAAGCGACAATAATGTTAATGGAAACAGGAATTAGCAGAAGTGGAGCGATAAAAAGAGATTAACAAAAGATTTCTCTTCATTGTACAAGGACGTCCACATACTTTTGGCTCTTCCATATGACAGTGAACCAGAGCCATGGCTCTGCTGGCTGTGTCCTCTCTACATGGCTCTGGTCGGAATCAAATGTCACACAAGAAAGAGACGGGACAACAATAGCATTTATAAAAAAGAAACTGGTTTTATATAAAACAGTAAAACTTGATGAACTTCATGAAGAAATGTTTAAAGTCATTCACCTGAACGTTGTATACAGTCACAAGGTATGCTGCCCTTACTGTATAAGGCAAAGGGTGACATCATGTCTGTGACTAAACTGACTGAGCGAGGCAGATAGCGGGGATAGCAGATCACCAAGGGATGGCTGGGAATCTTCTCAGCTCTCATGAGTTTCTCAGGGTGTTTACATTTAACCAAACGCTGCATTTAAGAACAATAATCTGTCTCTAACTGACATGTTTGTATGTTTACGTTTTAGACATTGTGAAAAAAAAAGGTTCATCAAAAAATAAGTTAAAGTTAAAACACTTTCAAATGTAAAAACATTCCCATTTTTCAAGATTGAGAACATTCAACTTGTGACAATGACCAAACCATATCAACATTTTAAAACCAACTTGAGATCCAGTGAACAGCAGCTGAGTCAGCATGCATGCTGACCCCCGCGTCGTCGTCATCACCACTTGAATCGTTTGTACGTTTTGGGTTTTTCTGAACGGAAGGGGAAAGAATCACAAAAGGAAACAAGCAAGGGAATTAATGTGTGAACATTACAGAAATGACTGGCTATATTAGCCCATATGCACAACCCTCCCTCCCTCCCACCCCCAGCATGGACTGACGTCTAACTTAATACTTGAACTTAAACAATGGCTGTCACCCTATTACTTCAAACCTCTAATATTGACTGGTGATTTGTGTCTATCCTGCTGTCTACTTTATTCCTTTATAATGCCCATATTTAATGCTGTCTTTTTTAAACTTTATCCTTGCACTGCTATATAGTTTTTATATTACTATGTCTACATTATTCTCTTATATTGTCCATATTTTTTTTTTTTTTTTTTTTTGGCAAACTCTTTTTATTGGTTCTTTTCACAGATTGTACAAAGTTATTCCAAGTATGTTCAATTTTTTTTTTTTTTTTAATTGTTTATTTTCACATTTTTCTTCTTACCATAAACATAGAAAAACAAGAGAGCAGAAAAAAAAAATCCAAATTGTCCATATTTAATGCTGGTCTCTAGACTTTATCCTTTCACTATTGGACCTATTTGCACTACCACCATGACACACCCTTTCATAAAGCACCTCACCATGCAGACTGATCTCTCTATCAGTATCTATCTATCTATCTATCTATCTATCTATCTATCTATCTATGATTATTTTGGTATTTACAGTAAAATATGGTGGATGTTGAGTTGGCATTAAGAGTAAAAAAAAAAAGCAATTCAATTCAATAAAATTCAATAAAAATCATCCTGGTAAATGTTTTTGTTGCCAAAAAATAGATACACTGCCATGAAATTTGGTACAGACATTGAAGGTCGCCAAGCATGCAAGCGTTGCATGGTAATTAACCACAGTGGACATTGTCCAAACTAGTGCAGAAAGTGTAAAAGAGTGACCGTGGGGACGACGGGTACCTTCAGGGACAAAGTCCAGTGTGGTGAGACGGTTGATGTGAGTTGTCCTAGTGGCTTCTTCCCACAAGTCACCTGACGATAACACAGTTTCAGTACATGAGGATTACTACACAAAGCATTCATAAAAGACAAGGATCCATCCTCAGAGCCCCCCCCCGCCCCGCCTGCCTCTTCCTTACAGTAGTCTGTTGCTATTAGGGCTGCACAATATAAATTGTTTTTTTATCGTCATTGCAATATCAACTGGCGCAATAAAAAAGTTGCGAAAGGCAAACTCCGATTTCTATAGAATCTAGAAATATTAGCAGAAAACTGCACATTAAAACGTAACTGTAATTCTTTTCGAATGGTGCCTTTTATATTCCATTTAATGTTCAATTTGTTCAAAAAAACCTAATGATTTCCTTTTTTTTTGGCAGAATACTGAAAGCAGCAGAAATGCAGTTTATTATAGTTATTGCGATATTCAACAACAGTATCGTATATTTTCAGCCCTAGTTACTATCTGCTTTTATTCAGCAATAAACACATTTTAATTATAAATTAGTGTTGTTTCCATTCAGCCAGATGTGACCATGCAAATCCTTCCTCTGTCTGTCAGGCAGAAACTATATATTGTGATGTAAGCTCATTATTTCTACACATTGTTATTTTTTCTTCTTCTTTTAATATACTCTTGTATTGGCATTACACAGGAAACACATTTCCATATATATGTGTATGTTTTGACTTGAACACAGTAAAAAGCAGGAACACTTAGAGAGTGATCCTTCCTTTACCATCTGGTCAAACATCAAGTCTGTTACGGTCCAGAGTTAACCCAGTTTTCTTTGTGAGAGCGTTTTTACCAGCTACCATCAATATATTCAGTCAATATTTTTTTCCATCAGTATTTCTACACATTATTGTGATTCTACGCATCAGCCCCATCATTAAATTATGAATTTACAGGCACCATTTCAATAAATGCAGCTGCAGTTTTTTTAAAAGGGAAAACTAGTAGTAGTAGTATTGCTGGCGCCTGGCAGCGGGACCTGCCGTGTTATAATTTGGACGGTACCATATTCAAACAGAGATGTAGCTGTGCTGCCGTCAACATGTCATAATAGGAACCATGTACTCTTATACGACTTATACTTGGGATTTGAACACACCTAGCACCTAACTTTAACCTGTTTGTATTTTATGATCCATACTGTTGAACTGGTTTTGCATTTTATATATTGTATAAAGTTTTTGGATTTGCACCTTATTGTTATCTTAGACCTTTACATTTGCACTCTTTCCACTATGGGCCCTATCTTGCACCCGGTGCAGTACAAAGCCAACACAAGTGTCTTTGCTAAGTTAAGGCCGATGCAGTCGTCAGTTTCCCGTCCAGCACCCACATCATTTAAAAAGCAAATGCACCTGCTCCCATCGGTGGCCCATGGGCGCGCTGGTCTTACAGGGAGGTGTGTTCAGGTGCATTCTGGGCGTGCTGGTCTTACAGGGAGGTTTGTTCAGGTGCATTCTGGGAGTATTGCTATCTTGAGGCAGCGGGAAGTGATCGCGCCATTGACCAACAAAAACCTGGTCTAAAGTCAATAACGCAGCATTTCATTGTTATTTTAACAGAGCTTTAGTAAAATGCTCCTAGGCTTGTGCACAGCGTGCGCACACTATGCTTGTTACACACACAGCGACGCACAGCAGCACACACACATGCAGAAGATTAAACATAAAAATATTAGGGTGCAAATCCTCCATCATAACAGCAATGCTCCAAGGTCCAAACGTGCCTGGCTTTTAAAGGGAATGGGAGATGATCTCTGATTGGTTGATTGCATGTTAAGCCCAAAACACATTAACTCTGATTAATGAAGACACTAAGAACAACCCTTTAGAACCATGCGCCCGGCACACGGACCCTTTTTTACGCCGTCAAACTAGCAAAGTAGATTCATACACGCCCTAAACACACCTGGGCCAGGCGCCTCACACCGTGCCCTTAGATCGTTAAAATAAGGCCCAGTGTTTTGTAACTGCAGCACATCAATTTTCCACGAGGTAAAAAACTAAAGTTTCTTCTTATCTCTAAATAAATAATATCTCTAAACATTTAAGGCACATAACAAGCACCCACAGGAATATGGTTAACAGCTGTGGAAAAGCAGAATCCAACCTGTCTTTGCCTGATTTGCATTCAGGGCTAAGTTTCATCGACTGGGAGGGTACATTTTGTAATAGTTTTTTCTCTTATTCAATCTCCTCTTCAATTACATGTTGGGGAATAAAGGAAGGTTGTAGGAGGGATTTACCTGAGACATGTACGTTCTCATTGGTTCTGGCTTTGAGTGACGGCTTGTTGGTTCTGCTGTAACCGGACGAGAGGGAGGGTCCCGCCTCGTAACTGGTGAAATCCACCTCCACCTGACGATGACGGCGGGACTTGGAGGCCTGAGAGACAAATTTATACAAAGATTATCTTTTGCATTTAGCATCTTGACTACATTTAGCATAATACACGATCATCCGAAGGATAGGACTGGGTATCATTCAAAATGTTTTGATACAGCTACCGATACCAATACCGTGACTACGATACCGGTTTCTAAATGATACTTGTATGATACCAATTTTATATAACCAAAAGAAATGACAACATGAAACTTTTTTTTAAAAAATTTTTTGCATGAGCCCCGTCTCTGTGTAACGTAGAGTTTTCCTGTGTGCCTCTACGACGTGAAATGTTAGACAGCCAATCACAAACAGTATTAGACCTCGGTAGACGCATGCTGTGTGCTTATTGGCTTGCTGTTGAAAAGATTGACTCCTTAGGTATTGAAATTGGGTATTGAATAACGAGGCATTTTTCGATACTCAATACTTTGGAGCAATTTGGTCAGTGTCTAAAAGTATTGAATTCGGTACCCAGCCCTACCAATGGAAATGTTCACTCGTTACATATTTAGTAAATAGTATAATTTACAAACCTCTGCTGCCTCTCCGTAAGCCTTGGATTTGATGGAGGAGATGAGCTGGGCTCTTTTAGAGCACTGTGGACAAAGAGAATGCAGTCAGTCAACAGCGCCGCCCTCTGGACAAAGTTATTATTACAGCTTCAGTAGAGGTAAAAGGGGACCGACTGCTTGGGAAGTCACTTCACTTGGAGTATCTCCTAGACACGGGGTGCACCAGGGATGCTTTAAAGGCCTTCAGTAAGTGTAATGTGGCGTAACTCACCTCCTGCTGAGAGGACGTTCCCTCACCGCTGTCTTCATCTTCATGTCCACCAGCCCCACCCTAACAAGCCAAGACACATCGTCTCATCACATCAGCACTAGTCTATATCGTCGACGTTTCATTTACGGCAGGGGTGTCAAACTCAACATCACTAAGGGCCACACTGGAAACTAAGAATCACATCAAGGGTTTATCAACAAGTTTATTGACATATTTTATTAACATCTTTTACTGTATTATTGCATGTCCCATATAGTCTTTTCACTTACAGCTTGGTTGACATAAAGCCCCAAAAAAGTAACTTAACCATCGGAGAAAAAAAGCAACAAAAAAAGGTAGAAAAAGGCAGAGAAAGTTTTTTTCTGAAAATGTGCAAAAAACAACTTAAAAAGTGGCAAAAACATTGAAAAAGGCGCCAAAAGCGACAAAACCTAGGTGGGCCAAAATTTATTATGAACCTTAATTGATATGCCGGATCAAAACCTGCAAGGGGCTGGATTTGGCCCGCGGGCCTTGAGTTTGACACATGTGATTTACGGGATAACTCCAGAAATTCTGCAAGATGTCCCTCATATTGGCCGGATGTCCGTCCCCTTCCTCTTCCTCTGTGTTGGCGTTCTAACCTCCGGTGGATTTGTGAGGACTATGTTAACTGCTCCTCAGATCTCTGCAGGGTAAATCCAGACAGCTAGCTAGACTATCTGTCCAATCGGAGTTTTCTGTTGCACAACTAAAACTACTTTTGAACGTACACATGTTCCACCAAAACAAGTTCCTTCCCGAGGTTGTTTAAAGAAATGCCAATAAGCCAGAGGACATTTTTCACCCACCCCGGAATGTTGGGTGGACTACCCAGACCTTCCTCCACAGTGCTGTGGAGGAAGGTCTGGCAATGCGAGACTACATCAACAGTGGAAAAAGGGACCATAATGTATCAATGTAAAACAAATGTAAAAGCAATAAAATAACCACACCATCACTTGTAGATATTTTGGAACACAAAATACAACTTTGATTTGAACAAACTGAACTGTAAAAAGTCGAACCTTCCTTTGTTGCCACTTGTAGAAGTCCACCACAGTACTGCGGAGCTCAGGGACCAGCTCTTTCCGGATCAGATTGATGGACGGATCCGCCTGCAGACCGATGGACGTCTTCAGCTTTCCATAGTGATCATCAACGTTGGACAATTCCTGCAAAAAGACAAACACAACAGGGCTGCTCGATAGTGGGAAAAAAATCATAACCACGATTATTTTGGTCTATATTGAAATCACAACTTCACACCAGCACAATCCAAAATGCAATCCAAATGTATTTTTAAGGCACATTTAAAAACAACAACAGTTGACCAAAGTGCTGTACAATCAGAAAAAAGAAACACACAGAAAGAACACAATGAACACAAAAACAACAAAAAGACAACAGTTTAACAGCAGAATAACAATAATGAATAGAAAGGCATGCTAATGTGTTAAATGTCTAGGAATACAAATATGTTTTAAAGCATAGTGCATAGTTTCTGTGTCCCATGAGGAATTATAAGTAATGACAACAACACTGTTGGGGTGTCCACATGATACAAGCCCTCCGTGATCACTTGCTAAATTAATCTGTATTTGTGATCGTTAGGAGCCAAAATCCTGATTAAAATCGTGATTAATTGCACAGCCCTGAAACACAGCGCACTTCACTTGATCCTTTTAATGATCTACTTTGAAAGTGTTGGGGCGGGGGCTCTGCTCACCTCCAGCAGCTCAATGTTGATCAGCTCCTGTGGACGAGACGCTCGCTCCATGAACGCCTCGCACAGCGCCGCCCGCTCCATCTTCCTCTTCTTGTTGAAGGCCAGCTGGCAGGAGAGGAAGAGACAGAGGGAGAAGCACAAGGAGGAGACATTAGGTCAAACTGTAAGACACAATCGTTGATGATTTTATCAGTCAGCCATGTCTAAGCCAAAGTCCAACTAGTCTAGATTTGTTTCCAGTTTCTAAAATGTGAGGATTTTTCGGCATTAAGTACGTTTACTTTTAGTACTTAAGCACATTTTCTTGTAGTGTTTTTATAGTGTGGTATTAGTACTTTTACTTAAGTGACTATATGTAACTTTTAAATGTTTCTGAAACTGTTCCATCTGATGATCATAAATGAGCTGTAACAGCAGACGAGACGAACTATTAATGCCTCTGCCTGGGTCCGAATTTTCTCGCAAAGTCACCGAATGATTTATAGCAGGTAGACGGCGCTACAGTCACACATTCTGACGGGTCACAGATTTCTTAAGACCGGAAAAGCCAGTGTTAGTGTATCCAGCCTTTTGAGCCAGGTAAAAGGAAGCAGGAGATTTCTTTATATAGGCCTAAATGTATTTTTATTATATTTTAGAAGTTATCTGCTGTAGTTATGGTTGATACTGGGGCAGGACCATCACAGGAAAGAAGGAAATTAAACAAAGAACTAAAAGCTAAAAGGAAAAGTGAAAGACAACCAATCTCGGTAGTGCTTTCAACAGATGGAGACTATTATGGGATTGTAAATGATTCAAAACAGTCCCCGAATTGGCCCTCAGGTATGTAATATGTCTATTTCATTCATAAAATAACTTAATGTCAGTAGCTGACATTAAATGACATCCCCCTTCCATTTAGCGCCTGGTTTTTATTCCTTTTAGTCCGTGTTTGTGTTGACCGACTTTCTTTCTTGTGTGTAAAGCGTCCATGGGTCTCATGAAACGCTCTATATAAGTTATTAACACGCTGGTTGTTACAACAATCTCTTAATGCTTTAGCTCGTGACCCAGTGACACTTAGGGTTGGGTACTGTTGAAGTTAAAAAGTTAAAACCCGGCTTATGTTTTGAAAACAATGTTTAATGGGGCCTGCAGCTAAAATTAATCAAGTAACTACACTAATCAGCATTTGACTGCCTCACCCAAAACCTAGCTTCTAAAGAATTAATCAGGTCATGTCTGACATTTAGCATATGAAGAAGACTCATTGTCCCCACAGGAAAGGTAACTATTGCTTCTGCTTTTGGGGAGCCACTCCCTGCAGGGCCAGACGGGATTAGAACAAAGGAAATGCAAACTCTGTAAACTTGAACAGAATCGGCACTACCATGTGAAACGACCTTTGTCTGTGACCTGGGGTAAACCTAAAATCAGAGGTGTGTCTTTAATCAGAGACCCACAATTCCACAGGAATATAATTCGGAAACTGAGGGGATTTCGGCACTTCAATCTGTGACCCCGACAGGGGAAGCACGTTGAAGTCAGCTGTTTACAGAGTATTGTTTGTCATGTCACATGACTGTTCTTCTGTAACTCCGCAAGGAGAAGCATGAGATCAGTCCGCTGTCAGCTGCAGTGTTTTATCTTTTATGTTTGATTGTGTTTTGTCTTGTCGTTTTCATGCAGTTTCATTAAACCTTTTGCTTAACTTTCAATTCCCCAAGCCTCTCCTCCTTCCTCCAGAAATCAAAGAACACGTCTTTTAAGAATTTCTTAACAGTACCGAAACCCGGTTCCACTATGGATCCGGTTCCTACGCAAACTGTAGTATTCAGACCGGATTAGAACGCAAATTTCGGTTCCTCATGTCGGTTCCGGCTGAAATATTTTCCCTCTGTCGCTCCGGACAGCGGCAGACTCTTTTTTTCTTTCTCCCTTTTCTGTCGAGTGTGTGAAGCGCGTGTCCGCGCTATTCTTGGACACACACTCTACAATCCCTGCTGATAGACGGCTTTTTATACACACTCCGAAACGGACGTAAAACTATCACACTTTCTCTGTAGTCTACCGTTAGCTAACTATTGTAAATATAGGCTCTTTCTAAAATGGCATATTTTCCCTCTGGGCTCACCAAAACATACGTAAAAGCATAGTAAGCAAGTATAGGCCTCTTGGACACCGTCGGAGAGAGTTCTCTCCTGTGCAGGACATGCCATAAGTCAGGAGAGGTGTAGTATCTCACCAGAGAAGGCAAATATTCATTTCATTTCAGTCATTTTTCTGCAAAAGAACTGCTAAAGTTTGAAGCTGGTTGGCATACCAACTCAACATCATTTATTTTGTTGTTACTTGTTAATAGTGTAACTGTTATTTGTTAAATTATTGTAGTTGTGTGTTAGATGACTTAGGTTTTTCTTATTATATACTTAAGTACTTTAAAACGTTGCTACAATATATAATAATAATTTTCAATTTAAAAAAAACTTAATAAAAAAAGAGCCTTTCTTTGATGTCATTTTTCAAGAATCGGTTTAGGAATCCGAATTGTTTTAAAAGTACTGGTTCAGCATCGTAAAAATCCAAACGGTACCCAACCCCAGTGACAGTGATACAGGGTTTAGCTTACGAGACATCCAAAGTAGGCTAAGTTACCGTATGAACACTAGAAATGCATCCATGCACCTGTCACTTATTCTCTTATTGTGAATAAATGATTTTCTGTCTGATTAAAACATTCATCACGACTATATGACCTCCCTGTACCACTAACTCAGTACTCTCCAGTGGGTCATACAGCACCGTAAAGAGCAGACCTTTAGGACAGCAGGTGTGGCAAAAACACTACCGCTTTAGTCCAAAGGGGGCGCTAGAATCAACACAAACTGAAGTAAAGGATCTGAATACTTCTTCCACCACTGGACTCCAGACTCTGGGTCAGGACTCACCTTGTATAAAGGGCCTCTCAACCACTGAATCTCCACAGTACACACTTAATATTCCCACATATTATAGGGGATATATTTAGGGGTATTAAGTGACTATCCAGTGGGACTGTGTGTGTTGATGTAAGGCAGGCAGCTCACCACAGTGGGCATGGCGGTGAAGTTGAAAGCTTTGCGGAGCATCAACTGGCGGAGGATGTAAATGACGTCGAGGTGCTGAGCGTCCACAGCGTCCTTCTCAAACTTCTTCACGTCCTCCCAGTTCTTCAGCGCCAGACGGATCTGCAGCCACGCACACACACACACACACACACACACACACACACACACACACACACACACACACACACACACACACACACACACACACACACACACAGTTTTTGTTTATTTTGTCATCATTTTTGATGCTCTGTTGATGTTTTTGTCTTCTGTCTTGCATTATATAACAAAAATTAAATAAAAAGCCAAAGCGCTGTGTTCCTGACCTGCTCCGGGGGCGAGGCTCTCTGACAGTGATAAAGGCTGTACAGCAGGTAGAGCCCCCCCACTCTGATCTGGAAGCTGAACGGAGGCAGGAAGAAGCTGTAGGCCGTGTCCAGAATCAGACGGCTGAACGCCCGCCTCTCGTGATTCACCGTGCCGCTGCAAAACAATTACAGCAACACCAGTTACATACTGAAAATCTCTAATTCAGAAGAAGAAGGATATAGAAGCTTGCACCATGTTTTACACTGAGATTATTCTTTCTCATAATTAATAGCTCAGTAGGCGACCTGTTTATTTACGGTTTCATAATTATGTTTATGGTCTCAAATATGCACTACTTATGACAAGTATTAGTATTATGAGAAACATCCAAGCAAATATAACCTAATATGGTGTATTTATTATGACAAATTAAATAACAAGATAATTTTAATGATGAAAAAAGCAGTAATACTACAGTGTAGAAATACTCTGTTAAAAAGTAAAGTAGTGCATTCAAAATATAACTGAAAGTACAAAAGTATCAGCATCAAAATATACCTTAAGCAGCAAAAGTAAAAGTACTCATTTTGCAGAATGGCATGTTTCAGAATAATATATAATGTATTGTATAATAGGCTGTATTATAATAACTGATGCATTAATGTGTTCATCACTTAAATTAATGTGACTTTATATACTACTGGGTTCATTCTATAATAATGCATCATCATTTATTAGCTGATTATATTTTGATTTTAATTTTCTGAATCCGAAAAGTAACTAAAGCTGTCAGATGAATGGGATGGAGGAAACAGAACAGTATGTCCCCCTGAGATGGAGCTAGGGTCTACAAGTACAAGCATACCACTTTTGTGCCTCACAATTGTACTTAGCTAAGTACAGTACTTGATTACATGTGCTTAGTTACATTCCACCACGACTTAAAAATAATATTTTTGGGGGTAAACTTACTAGAAAATCTGTGTGAAATTCATTTCCCTCCATATTTTGGAGAAGATCTCGAAGCGGACTGAGTCGGTGGTCTGGAAGCGGCCGAGCAGCTCCTCACAGTCGGACTTGACTTGTTTCTGACAGAAGTCCATCCCGCTGCTGACAGTTACCGGTACCACTGATGAAATCTATTAGTAACGGTTACCCGTTCCCGTTTCTACTAGAAAACGCTTCTCGTGGAGACACAAACATGAAAACAATAATGTAAACACACGACTCATCAACGACCGTCGAAGGTTTAGTGCGTCATCGGTACCCGACATCTTCGCCATGCTTTCGTGATGCCTTCAAGTACTAGTACTTTCAATTATACATATAAACATATTGTATATACAGTATATGCTTTGAACGCTGTGTTTTGGAGAGACTACATAAATGTGTTTATAACAAGACCGGACACTTTTGCTGAATTCGAATTAAACCTTTGAGTTACATGACAAATCTTATACGTGTAGTTACATTTCACATACGTAAGGCAAGTTTTCTCTAAGTCATTCCAAGATCTTAACATTTTTCTGGTTGATTTCAATTTGTGCCTTGATACATTAACACTGTGAACGCAAACTGCTTGTTTGTACAAAGAAAAAAGAAAGAAGATTTATTTTCTGTAGCCCCTGATTAAGTTATATTGACTTATTGATGTCATGGTTTATTTATTATGTTTAAATACATTGTGTCTTTTGTCATTTACTTTTTCATACATCCAACATAACATTTTGAGCGGTACACAAGGAGAGACTAATGAAAACAGTAGTTTCCTGTCACTACACATTTTCCTTGAAATCTTAGTAGATTTGATCTTTTTCAGTGAGTAAAAAACGGGTTTATCATAAGTCATGTGATCATAAGTAATATATCAGAAGTTTACTTTGACGTTTTTTGAGTTCAGGAAGTGTCCCTGAACGCAGCAGCCGGATATGCGTGACTGACGTCCTGCGGAAGTAAACAATCCCCAGCTGACGTGGAGCTGCAGACTGTCACCGACCAGCTCGGACTTATGGGACAGACTGGAATTGGATCCGCTGGTTCAGAGGAACATTAGTCGCTCCAGTTCCTCTCTTTGTTGATTAGTTCTTAAAGTGGCTCTGCTGGTGTCGTCTGACCCCCCGGGATAAACTAACGGCCCTCGGTAAGAGACGGAAAACTCGGAAATAAAATGGCGGCAGCGGAGGAGGCCAGCAGACCGTTCGCCGGACTGTCAGACGTCTCCATCTCGGAGGACATCCCGGTGGAGGGAGACATCTCGGTGCCCCTCGGCCCGTCCACCAGGCGGGACGAGGAGTTCTCCACGCTGGACGAGCCCGTGAAGGAGACCATCCTGCGGGACCTGCGGGCGGTGGGGAACAAGTTCATCCACGTCCTGTACCCGAAGCGGAGCACGGCTCTGCTGCGGGACTGGGACCTGTGGGGCCCGCTGCTGCTCTGCGTCACGCTGGCTCTGCTGCTGCAGGGCGGCGCCGCGGACAGCGACGACCAGGGGGGGCCGCAGTTCGCCGAGGTAACTACTGCTTATCAGGGGGTGGGACATAACTTAGTCATGGTTACATTTACTCAAGTACTGGCGTCCGATTTCAAGGTACTTGTACTTTAGCATGTCCATCTAATGCTACTTTATACTTATATACTACCGGGAAAAGAAATTGCATTATAGTCACTATCATCAAGTGCATTTTAATAATAAATATCTGGCATACGTGCAGTTTAGTGTCCCAAATAAGTTTCCAAAAACTGAGTATCCCAAACGATGAGGGTCTTATTTGAGACAGGTTGCCCTAACCCTAAGAAACAACAGGTGGTTTAGCAGGTTCATAATTACGGACTATGTATGGGGTAATTTGGGACACTAAACTGCACGTATACCTAAATACCTTATGAAGTGCATTCAAAAGAAATTGAACAGATTCATCAATGTTCAATATTATATCTATTTGTTGAAAATTTTTTTTTTTTATAAATATAGAACTCCATATATACCACTACACCACAACCAATATACTATCAGCCATTATGAGCAGGTAATTATTGCTTGTAGTAAAAAAAATAAATAATCCATATTGTGGATCCCTAGCTATATAGGCATATTTAACAAATATAAGCCCACTTTTTCCACTAAGGCACAATAATGTTATGGCTCGATTTAATTTAGAGTCAGAGGTAAATATGTATATGTACTTTTACATGTACTTTTGACTCTACTACATTTGTCTGGCAGCTTGAGTTACTTTTCAGATGACAGTGAAAACCATGTATCTCCACACGTGTTGAAGTTGAATGTTTGTGATGAACTGAAGGATGAATTGTTCCTTTCTGTTGAGAAAATTCTCCTCCCTCTCAAGCTAAATAAAGTCTTTAAAAAGCCTCTTGGATCAGCTGGAAAATGCATCGTCACAAACTGAAAACAGGGCTGTTTTTCTGACCCCATTAAAAGTTTTAAAACTTTTTAGAGATACATGGTTCTCACAGGACAGCGACGCTACAAACATATAATTATTTGATATAGAATATGATCCATCGCTGTAGATTAAACTACTCAACAGCATATGAAGGAGTTAAAATGAGCACCATCTTAAACATCTACAGCAGGAAGATGCAACATACACATTATTGCAGCTGGAGTATTATAATCCAGAAAATTATAGGTGTTTATTTCCATTTTTTTTAAATGAGGCATCACCATAGTCACTGATAATGTTTGGTAATTTGAGTAATTGCCTTAACTGCTAATTCCATCATGGAATTAGCATCACTAATATCCACTAAGGTGGATCCTGCTTAGGGCTGCAGCTAATTTAGTTAGTTTATGAATGAATTCATTAGAATCAGAAAAGGATTTATTGCCAAGTAAGTAACACTTCCAAGAATTAGCTTTCGTAGCTCTTTCCTGCATTAGGACCTCATCTTGTGGCATTGTGTTTTAGAGGATATCTGCGTATTGATATGGTTTGATTAATTATGTAGCTTATATAAAGATAGTCTATATCCACGATGTTCCACTTCCGGGATTGCTTTGTTGCACCTGGAAATTCCGCTGGATGTCCCTCTTTTCAGCCGTCCCCTTCCTCTGTCTCTGTGTTGGCGTTCTAACCTCCGGTGGATTTGTGAGGACTATGGTAAACTGCTCCTCAGATCTCTGCAGGGTAAATCCAGACAGCTAGCTAGACTATCTGTCCAATCTGAGTTTTCTGTTGCACGACTAAAACTACTTTTACCGCCCAAGACGATTGGGATTGGTTTAAAGAAATGCTAATATAAACCAGAGCACGTTTTTCTCCCATCCCGGAATGCTGTGGACTCGCCAGACCCTCCTCCGCAGCGCTGTGGAGGAAAGTCTGGCAATGCGAGACTTGATATGAAGATAAATCTCTCCTGTGAATCTTTTTGCCCCAGGTCTTCGTCATCATTTGGTTCGGCTCCATCATCATCACCCTCAACTCCAAGCTGCTGGGCGGCACCATCTCCTTCTTCCAGAGCCTGTGTGTGTTGGGCTACTGCATCCTGCCTCTGACGGTGGCCATGGCCGTGTGCCGGATCGTCCTGGTCGGCGGCTCGGGGACGGTCAGCTTCGCCGTGCGGCTGGTGGTGGTGACGGCGTCCTTCGGCTGGTCCACTTTCGCCTCCACGGCCTTCCTCGCCGACAACCAGCCTCCCGACCGCAAGGCGCTGGTGGTGTACCCGGTGTTCCTTTTCTACTTCGTGATTGGGTGGATGATCCTGACGTTCTCGCCGTCACAGTAGAAGCGAGAAACCAAAAAGGAAGTGTTTGTTAAAGTGATAGCAACGAGGGGAGGTTTTTTTTTTCGTGGAGTGGAAGAACTCATACAAACACCGGTGTTGGCCTTGGAACGAAGATGAAATGACTACTGAAGTGACTGGGAGTGTTTCTGGGCCTCTGGGAAAGCATTTAGACTCACGGGACACCAAAATAATTCCTTTTCAGGCGAAGCTCGTACTCCAATTCAGAGAAGTCCGGTGGACACTGTGCTGCAGATGGAGAGTTGAAAAAGCTGATGATTATGTTCACATTCACGAGCTGTGTAGAAATAAAGTCCATAGGCTTGTATGGAGGAGTGCTCTGTGAATGTTTGACCTACCTGGGCTACAAATTCTCTTCTTCCCTGTTCTCTCTGGGCGTGTTGGAAACCTCATACTGTCTTAACACTGATACTGTTTCAGAAATCAGCCTGACAGCTCACATTTTCACTCTACATTCTTCATTTTTTAGACATTAGCAGACGCTTTCATGCATCTTGACTGTCGAGTGTAGTCTTTGGGCTCTAGTAGTCCTTTTTTGTCATGTTTTGTATTTTGGAGGGTAATTTTTGTTTGTATTAGACAGATGACAGGAGAGAGATTGGGAATGACCTGCAGCTAAGGTCTCCAGCTGGATTTGAACAGGGAACGTCACGGTTCATGGCTCGGCTTCTGAATCCCCTCGGCTCCCAGAGCACTGTTATGGCTGTACAATAAATATGAAGCTACAGCCAGTTAGCTTAGCTTAGTGTAACGACTGGAAAAGGAGGGGGTAAGAAAATCCACCTACCGACAGCTCTAAATAATGAAAACGAAAGTGTGAAAACAATAATTATTCATTCCATTGTGCGGGGGTTATGCAACAGAATATTGCTTGTCCAGGTGTAAACATGAAAGTGGTACCTATCTAATCCTCCATATCTCCGCAAGAAAGCTAACACATGTATTTCACAAAATATCAAAAGAAATCTTTTGGGGCTGGATATAGTCTAAATGATGCAGACATGGAGTAGTATAAACTTCACTGCGTGTCTGTATCGGTGACATGTTCACACACATTTGTTCGGTCCCTTGCAGACATGAAGAAGGGCAAAATATACTGTATGTTACGCAGATGCAGAAACTATAATTTGGACTTTAAGTAGTGAAAACAAAGTATTGATTCAGTCTGATAATCTGGCTAGTTATTTCCTCTAACGCAGGCATGTTGCACACTGGCAGTCAGCTTGCGTTGTGTTCAAACGCTTTAACTTTAACATAAAGTGTGTCCTCAGTCAGCCTTTGTCTGTGCTTGTTCTTTGAGGTCTTCTTGTTGTGTAAAATGACAGAAGAAGCTCAAGTCTCTTGCTGCAGAAACTGCCCAACAGCCAGTGTTAAAGAGCCCAGAGCTTCCTGTTAGAAGAGAAGATTTTGGGAGATACTTAAAATAACACAACATACAGTACCAGTTTTTTTTCATCTGGAAAAATGCACTATAATAACACATAAGACTAGATTAATTTTATTTTTTGTGTAGATAGCCCACCAATTGCACCAATAACAACAAGTTTCAACAGCTGTCCCTCAGAATTAAAGCACGAGAACTTCTTTACTGAGCCACGATATTTCGCCGACGTTAAACAACCCTACAGGGAGAGGAAGATATGGTTTCCACAGGAATGAAAAACAAAAAACAAAGGCGATGTGGGTTTTTGGGTTGATGACTCTTTGTTTTCTCTGTCTTTACCTTCGGGTTTAACCCACAGCTGAATGATGACACTTTCTTTGACTATTTATATGTCGACACGGTAACGTGCAGACATTATGCTCCCCGGCAGGGTGGAAACAGCATTCTGGGAAATGTAGGAAGTGGACGCAGCAGGTTGACGAAAGGTGGTTCATCAGAAAAGAACATTTCCCTTCTACTAACCTGCCTGATGACCTCTGCCCCTTGCTCTCGCTGCAGAAATCCTGTTCTTTCTGTTGTCTCCGTTCACCGGAGCTTTCAATGTTGATTTCTTTTAATTTATATGTATTCATTTACATCAACAAATGAAAAAGATTAAACTATATTTCATCAGCTGTGATTGTTTACATATTCTTTCAGTCCACCTACAGACTCGGCTCCGTTTCAACATCAAAATAATTTCCACACATTTTTGGATTTGCTGGGTTACATTTTATCACATTCTTTCAAGTTGCAATTAGGTTCGGTCTTTATCATTTGCACAACAATTAGGTGGAAGCAGTCGTCATGTTGGCAATGAAGAGCTAAGTCTTAGGCTACCTCCAACAATAGCCGCTTTCCGACCGGAGGGATTTTTGCAGTTCCTAGAACATAAAATTCCTAGAACTCTTTTCTTTCTCGTGTTCTGACTGGACCAATTTGGGGATTTTTAAGTTCTTCTGGCTGCAGTTCCTGTAACTCTTTCAGTTCCTACTTCAGGGCAGGGTCTTTTCGCTGTTCCCTTCTCAGCATAGGGACCTAGGTAAACGAGGGTCGGGTTTCCGGTACAGACCAACAACGGGACAATAGGCTCGTTCAAGATGTGCCAGATCTGCGCAGAATCGATCACCGGCGATCGCCGCCCAATGCATGCTGGTTAGATTCTTGTCCGACTTGAACCCGACTTTCTCTGACGTCATGCACACGTGGGCAATGATAATAGGCTCGTTCGAGATGAGCCAGATCTGCGCAGAATCGATCACCGGCGATCGCCGCCCAGTGCATGCCGGTTAGATTCTTGTCCGACTTGATCCCGACTTGCTCTGACGTCATGCACACGTGGGCAACGATAACCTCACGAGACCAAGGCGGCCGCAGTTCTGAGACGCAGGTAGCGCAGTTGCTTTTCACCAACTGCAAGAGCCAGGCGGACCCAGGGCATGCTGGGAAACGCCGGCCTCTCAGCTGATCGAACAGCTGATTGGTTCAGAATCGCTGATTGGTTCAGAATCGACTTAACATGACGACGTTTTATATAAACGTTTTATTGATTTTGAATCGGAGGAATTTTAACTATTTGTCTCATTTAAAGGCTTATTCTGTACAGAATACCTGTTGTGTGGCTGATAGTGATGTTTAGAAGTCAGAGAGACTAAATCTGTTCAGATTACGGATCATCTACAGTCTGTTGTTAATTAAAATCAGCAACAGATCACATGTAGAGAATTTTGACAGCTACTCTGTCATAATAAAATCAACTGGAGACTGTGTAGGATCTGATATATGGGTCTGATAAGATTTTATTAAATCGGAATTGGACCACAGTGTTTGTGTCACTTCCTGTTCAGCCTGAAGGCTGCTGGAATCAGCTGGAAAACTGTCCGACTTGAGAGCGGACTTCGCTCTCGTAAATAAGAGGCTTTTATTTGGCCGTTGACGGTTCGTTTGTTTAAATATCACGACACATGTCCACCATAAGATTAACGGGAACCTGTGGTTAACTGTCTTTTTACTCCACAAGCGTGCCCTGCGGGCTTGACAACCTCGCTGTCCGGCCGTCTCACACACACACACACACACACACACACACACGTCCACAGTGCAGCCGGCAGAGGCAGGGGAGAGAGAGATACCCGTTTCTCTTCGGGAGAGTTGTTTAAATTATGACAAATATGCCATATACATTAGATTTATTATTTAGTTCATACTTTTTTTGGTGTATTTGTTTTCTGATTTTAACGCTATAAAGACCGTTGCTGTGCTTGCATCCCTCTCTTACCCCTCCTAGTCCCTATGGCCACCTGGCCGTGCGAATGCAAAAAAAAAGGTTTTGGGGGAAGAGTAGTTAGTAGAACTGCTTAAAAGTGGACTACTTGGTCGGAAAGCGGCTAATGTTAATACAATATTTATAAGTATAAGAAAGAACACACAACAAGTAGTGCAAGTTAAGATAAGGAATAAAATACAGCATACAATAATGAAAATAAGACTAAATAAACTAAGTGTAAACAGGAATGTAGTAAATGTACACGCATAATGATAAATATAAATAATGGACAAAGGTGAAAAATGTTGACCGTAAAATGGTGACGCATTCACCGATTACAATGTTAATGACCCCTTTGATGTAGACCCTTGTGTGAGAGATCATTGAACTCAGCAGAGAGTTCCTTTCTAATTGGTGATGGTTTGACCCGCCCCCTATGCTTTAGCCACGCACAGATAATAAACTGTATGACGTAGAGTCTTGTGTGAGGTATCGTTGAACTCGACAGGGAGTTGTCTTTTCATTGTTGACGATCACGTCTGAGTGCCGCGCAAATGCATGGTCGCAAGGAGCGGCGTCCGTCGGTAACCCCGACGCGCGCAAAGGTGCGAGGGCCCGTCCCTCGCTGCTCGCAGCTTTAATTTTCTTTGTAATTATGTATGGTTTGCAAAAAAAAAAAAAAGTGTATGCGCATTGTGTACACGCTACATTATGGCCAAGCATGCTCCCTTAAAATCTGAATAACGCGCCACTGACTTTAGACCAGGTTTTTCCTGGTCAGTGGTGGAATTGTTTTCTGAAACTGCAAAATAGCATCAGGGAACGTTTGCCCCTGAACACGCCTCCTCTTTTCACTGAACCGCCCCCCGGGAGCGCAAATACATTCCCTAATTTACCAACGTGCATGTGTGGAGGGAAAAGTCCGCTGTGCATCGGGTGTAAAATAGGAATGATACGTGCGTCGGTGTACAAAGGCAATTGCGGTTAGGTTCCGGGAAGTTGAGGACCCAAAAGCAGAGAGCAAGCAGGCAGGCAGGTGAAAGTTCAAGACCAGGATTTATTGATAAAACACAAAGTAATAAACCAAGGTAGTCCTGAGCACAGCAGCAGGCAAAAAAAAAACAATACCAAAAATGAATAAAAAGAGAATCCAACGAAAAACCAAGGGAATACAAAAAAAACTGGAATGAACACAAAGCACAGAAACTGACGGGAGTTGACACTGGGAGTAGCCTACCACAGGAATGAGCAAACCCCAAAACACACACAAGACTCCAAACCGGCAACAAGACACACACAATCCAAACCGAAACACAGTACAATGATCTGACACTGGACAGGGGGAAGACAAAGACTAAATACACAGGGTAACGAAGAAACACAAGACAGGTGGCACAAGGCTGGAAAACAGGTGAAACACATTAGGCTGGGCAGAGCAATCAAAAAAGGAGGGAAACACAAGACAGGAAGTAAAATAGACAAGACAAGACAGAAAACCAGACTTCAAAATAAAACAGGAAACCAAGCAAAATACAACACAGAAAACGAAATCTCCTCCCTCCCGAATTTCTTCCCCCTTCGCATTTAGCTGTCTTTACGGTTAGCTAAATTAACCCGACAAAAGGTGGGTTAAGCACCAAAACGAAAAGTTAAGATTACTGAAAAGTGAAGGGGAGATAATTCCGGGCAGCTGGGAGATGTTCTGCTGCTACACAACAGGCATCGAACGTCCTGGCTCGCTGTCGCGGAGATTCCCCCGACAATCCCCACCCACACCCGTCTCTCAGCCTCGTTTAGTAGCTAGCTAGCGTTACAACAAACCCCGTCCGCCCCGGTGTTGAAACCATCCAAAAGGTGACATTGATATGTGAAATATTTTGTGTTTTAGCTGCTGGCTAGTGTTAGCTTGCTGGCTCACTAGCTAACTGGTCAGCTACAAATAAAAATCTAATCAAGAAAAACGTAATTATGTTGTGGAAACTGCAGCTATTTTATTACAATAACATGAATAAACTTGAATGGGTAAACTCGTCCGTGAACTGATGCATTCTAACTGGCAGCGAAGGTGTTTAACACTAAAAACTCCCATAATTCCACGCAACTTCCCAACGTCATCAAAAGTCCAGTTTTACCATCCATTGTTTTGGTTGAGAGACCCCTAGCGGCAGAAAGTTACATATTGTACGTTTAAGGATCAGATCACTACTTTCATAGAATGTTGGGTATTTTATTCAATTTTTTAGCATTTCAAAAAATATAAATGGTTTCCAAACAGTATTCTGACTTTGACAGGCTGAGATTACATCAGCATGCGTTCCTCTGATCTTAACCATTAACATAATTTTTTTTTTTATTCTAAAATTAGATATAATTTCATATAAATGAGGTTTATCAACTGTAAATTCCAAGAATAACTGCAAAACTAGTAGTGGTAGTGAAAAAAAGTGTGTGAACAGGCTGCTTCCATGTTACAGTAAAACGCACATCCAACCACAGAGCACAGGTGCTGAGCAAAAAGTGAGCAAATCATGACATAAACTACAAATAGCTCGCACTCTGCAGGGCTCAAAATTATTATTATTATTATTATTATTATTATTATTATTTATGTATTGCACGTAAGTGACGTTTTAAGCACAACTGCTCATCAGACAGAAGAACTGCTAAAATTTCAATAAAAAACTAAAAACATTGCTGTGTTCTAAAACTTTTGACCAGTAGTGTATTTTATTTAATAAATTAATTTAATAGGATGATTTAATTTAATAAGAACATTTAATAGGAAATGCAATGATTTTAATGCCATATTTTGAATAATAATATCCATTTAGTCCAAGTCCAATGAATAGCTTGAAATGGTACAAATGTAAGTGGTGAACTGCCTGAGGTTAAAAAAAAAAGTCTAGGTTACCCAAAACTGAAAAATAATGTACATTTCAGAATTTTACAAAAAGGCCTTTTTCAGGGAACAAGAAATGGGTTAACAACGTAAAGCTGTTCTGCAGCAATGGAGGTTGATCAAGCTTTGAAAGTTGGTGCTACCAATTCCCCCAGGTGTTCCAACTTGTCTGGATTACTTCCAACCCACTCTGTTTGTATAAAAGTATTGTTGGAACACACTGTGGTACCATACCCTCGTGAGCATTATATGAACAGTATTGTACTGCAGAAAGTAGCGTGTTGCTATAAAAATGGCGGGAAAAAGGCAATTAACAATGGAAGAGAGACAGACCATCATAACACTTAAGAATGTTGGTCTTTCCTACGGAGAAATTGTGAAGAAAGTCAAGGTGTCAGTGAGTACAGTATTCTTCACCATCAAAAGGCACTTAGAAACTGGGGGGAACTCTGACAGGAAGAGGTCTGGCAGACCCAAAGCCACAACAGAATCAGAAGACAAGTTTCTGAGAGTCAACAGCTTGCGTGATAGGCGGCTAACAGGACAACAGCTTCAAGCACAGCTTAATAGTGGTCGTAATAAGAAGTCTCAGTTTCAATTGCAGGTTTGATAGGTTGAGTTGCAGCAAGAAAGCTATTGCTAAGCAGGCCCGGATTATCCATAAAGGCACTTGGGCACCAACCATTCACAACCAGTGGGGGGGCACCACATGACACAAGCTTTAACAATATTTTCCATTAATTGTTATATTATTCACTTGAAATTGTTGAAAGACCAAACATTACTTGTTTATGAACACTAATTTCACAATAATAATAATAATAATAATAATAATAATAAATGATAAATAAATCAATATTACATGACCACTATCACTGCCCCTCCCCAATCTGTCAGAGTTGAGTTTGTCCACAGGTACTATAATTTGGGGGATAGGGGGTGGGGTTTAACAATAATCGAAAGTGGCCAGTTTACCCCCCAAAAAATGTTATAATGATGACGGTCCACAGTCTGCGCTTCTTTTTCTAGAACTTGTATTTCTTTCAGAGGACTTTGTTCAATAAATCCATATTCTTCGATCTAATATTTATAGTCTTTTTTCCCTATCTTATTCATTTTAGGTCATTTTATTGTCGTTAGCTGTAATGCTAAAGCAGTTTTAGCTTTCCCATGATGCTTTTGAAAGTTTTTAAACAATCAGAGGAGTTGCTTTCAAGGCCCGTGAAATAAAGTCAGAAAAATACATATTTGCCCGACCCACAATGCTGCAATATCTAGTATTGATTTTGGCTTTTTGAATTGATAGACATTTTGAATTGAGACATTTGAATATAGGGCTCACTACTCATATGCCTACATGTATGTATCTGGATAAGTTAGTAAATTACATTTGAGAAATTCCCTTGATTATGTCTTGTGTTGGTTTCTCTTTGCATAATGAAAATGATTTGTTTTTTGTTAGTTTTTTTGTCTTGTCTGCTGGGCTGATGTACTGATGTATATTGATTTTGACATTTTGAATTGAGTGCTGTGCTTTTTGAATTCAACATTTTGAACTGAGACATTTGAATATAGTGCTCACTGCTCATATGCCTACATGTATTTAGTTGGACAAATTGGTAAATTACATTTGAGAAATTCCCTTGATTATGTCTGATATTTTTGCCAGGAGGGGGGCCTTTGAGGTATAGTGCCCAGGGGCACCACATTGTCTTAATACGGGCCTGTTGCTAAGACTTCAGAATAAGAAAAAGAGTCTTGCCTGGGCCAAGAAACATTGTCAATGGACTACTGAAGACTGGAAGAAGGTGTTATGGACTGATGAATCAAAATTTGAAATCTTGGTTCATCAGGATTTTTTTTGCGCGCCGTTGAGTAGGCGAAAGGATGGTTCCTCAGTGTGTGACATCAACTGTCAAACATGGAGGAGGAAGCATGATGGTCTGGGGCTGTTTTGCTGGATCCAGGGTCGGTGATTTGTACAGAGTGAAAGGCACCCTGAACCAAAACGGCTACAACAGCATTTTGCAGCGCCATGCAGTACCCTCTGGTATGGGCCTAGTTGGTCAGGGGTTCATCCTACAGCAAGATAATGACCCGAAACATAAGTCCAAGCTATGCCAGAACTACCTTAGCTAAAAAGAACAAGATGGTAAGCTTAAAAACATGGAGTGGCCAGCACAGTCACCAGACTTAAAAGTCCAATATGTAATATTTGTACTGTAATAAATCCAAAAATGACACCAATGCCTCATCAGATATTAAGGAAACATGTTAAACTGAAATACTATCTTTTCTGACAACAATGCTAATGTCAGTATTTTTTCTTTTTGAAATTTACATTCCGTGATGGAATTTATGTTTATGTTTTGGTCTGTGTGTTGTTATCAACGGCCCAGTTTGACAGGCAGGCCGGGTTGCCAGATATACCTGTAAAAACGTAAACCCAGCACGCTACAGCTGTAACAGTAGTACAGCCATGAAAGCAGCAAACAAACCAACAGGATCAACGGAGATAGATTCTACATGACATAAAAAAAAGAAAACAGCATGTTTCTAACAGTTGCGTGACCAGAGACGTAACAACCCCCTGGTAAATATTGGAGATGTATTTGAAAGATGGAGACAGCTTAGATCCCAAAAGGACGCAGTTGGCTTATTTTCTCCTGAACAGGTTAGCATTAGCTTCAGGCTAATTTATCACAGCTACTAGGGACAGGCATTTTTTGTCATTTCAACATTTGTGTACTCACATTGAATTATATAGCTAGAGTACCCGAGTTGGTTACTCGCAAAAACAATTGAGACATAGCCAGTAAAGTGATCCCGACTGGTCCTGGCTAACGCCGCCATGCTAACCCTGCTAACTGTTAACGTTACCGGGGAGGACCAGGCAGGCAGCCCATGGCTGTTTACAGCGTGTAGCCTCTTCAGCGGCTGGAGCCGACAACGGTGAGTTATTTTAAACCACGAGAGGGGGGCTGTAAATCAGAAAGAGAGGACTGTGAGTTTGCAGTGTGTTTAGCGATTGTTGCCGTAATTCTAGCTAAGCCAATGAAGTGTGTTCTGTCGGCAAGGTAGTGGTATTTTTAGCGTTTTGTATTGTAATTTTAAGCCGAGGAAGTGTGCCTGACCGGCGTGTGGAGAGGACAGTGAGGTTGTTGTGTTTTTAGCGGTTCATACTGTATGCTAATTTTAAGCCGAAAAAGTGTGTCTGTCAGTTGGTTACAGAGCTCCGCGTGAGCACGGGCTTTTATGACTGTCAATATAGCCAACATCTACCATTAGCTACTCTGCTGTGCTGTGGAGTAATGTCTGGCTATGTGAGACTAGCATCTACCGTTAGCTACTGCGCTGTGCTGTGGAGTAATGTCTGACTATGTGAGACTAGCATCTACCGTTAGCTACTGCGCTGTGCTGTGGAGTAACGTCTGGCTATGTGAGACTAGCATCTAACGTTAGCTACTCTGCTGTGCTGTGGAGTAATGTCTGGCTATGTGAGACTAGCATCTAACGTTAGCTACTCTGCTGTGGAGTAATGTCTGGCTATGTGAGACTAGCATCTACCGTTAGCTACTGCGCTGTGCTGTGGAGTAACGTCTGGCTATGTGAGACTAGCATCTAACGTTAGCTACTCTGCTGTGCTGTGGAGTAATGTCTGGCTATGTGAGACTAGCATCTACCGTTAGCTACTCCGCTGTGCTGTGGAGTAATGTCTGGCTATGTGAGAAAAGCGTCTAGCAACATTGTTGTGAATGCTGCGGTCTCAGCCTGGCAACCAACGTGAACTTGGAGTCTGGGCAGGAGGGGGCGGGGGAAACGACTCTCCAGTATTTTGAATTGGTAGTGCAGTAACTATTTTAACCGCTAGCCGCCAGTATTACATACAATATTACATATTGCACCTTTAAACCCCATTGAGCTGGTTTGGGATGAACTGGACAGAAAAGTGAAAGCAAAGCAACCTACGAGTGCCACACATTTATGGGAACTTCTGCAACAGAGTTGGGAAGAACTTTCTGAAGAATATTTGATTTGCATTGTAGAAAGAATGCCACGAGTGTGTTCAGCTGTTAGATCTGCCAAAGGGGGCTACTTTGATGAGTCAAAAATTTAGAATCCATTTTGGTTTATAAATTGATTCCATGATTTCTTTTTTAACTTAAATTGTTCATTTGTTATATTCTTTCATTTCAGAGTACAATAAGACATTAAACTGCATGAATTTCAATAAAAACCTGGAAAAATTGGGGTGTTCTAAAACTTTTGACCGGTAGTTTATGTAGGCTACATTTCCCATTAAATTAGCTTATTAAATGACATCATTACATTTTAATTAAATGTAATTACATTTGCACAGAGAAGAGCAATACAGAATAAATATACAGTAGGCCTATGGAAATAAGACTAGTTGGATTATATTCAGAAGAAGTATAAAACAGGTTACCTGTGTCCCTTAAAATGCAATTCATTATTCTTTGATTTCTAACTTCAAGTCACGTCGTTTTAGTCCATCTCTCCATTTCTGAACAAGAGTCACTTTAACTCATGGATGTATTAAGAGAAGTGAAGACTGTTTATACCTTCATCTTTTTTTCTTTCTTTTTCTTTTCTTTATTTAAAGCACACTCAAAGACAGGCAGCCAGAACACAAATAAACAAAACACCCTGACGTTTATGACTTAAAAACCGACGTCATCACAGCGCGACGGATTCAAAGCGGGCGCAGTCCAGACAACAACAGCCAGCACTTTCTGCAGTTATCATATCCGTTTAGCGGATACAAAAAACGATTTTCATAGTTTTTTACATTCAAATCACACACAGTGGAAGTTTAGTAGTTTTAGTCTCAATGCATAGCTGTAATCCTACCCGCTCTCCTGAAGTGGCTCAAGCTTTAGCTGTTAGCAGTTAGCGGTTAGCTGTGAACGGGCTGTCACTGATGGAGGAGCTGCCGCATCTTCCCCCTGAAGTTTGGGTCTACGTGTTCAGCTACCTGAGCACGGACGAGAAGCACACGGTCCGCACCGTCTGCAGGCAACTCAAGAGGCTCGTCGACCACCCGTCCCTATGGCGGGACTACACGGTGGTGCTGTCCGACCTCCGCCGCTACACCTACGGCTTCTGGGACACCCTGAACCACCGCAAGCTCACACGGGTAGCGGTGCGACACCTGCGGCGCAAAGAGTGGCGTCGGCTCGTCAAGTTTCTGCCGTCCCTCACGGCTATCGTGTTCGTGGACGGAGGACGAGTCTACAAGGGCAAATACCTGGACAACCTGGCCCGGTTCCCCGACTTGAGGGAACTAGGAGTTCGGAACGCCAACTGGGACGAGCCGGTGATCGGAGGGAGTCTGAGCGGGCAGCTGCACGAGCGGCTCACTCACCTGAGCGCGTGTAACGTCCGGCTGCCCTGCACGGTGGAGTTTATCAACGCCGTGTCCCACCTGGTCAACCTGCGGTACCTGGTGTTCCACCAGCAAGGGGAGGGCTACGGGCTGGACACGGTGAGGCCGGTGC